>NW_009187111.1:54323-57985 GCF_000690835.1 Fulmarus glacialis | reverse complement strand
GGGAAAGAAGAGACATGATTTTTCTGTACAAAATGGTAATACTTCTTAAAAATCAAGTTATTTTATATATGAAGAAGAAAACCAGGCATAAATTCTGTCTTGTTTTTGGTTTCTTTGTTTTTGTTTTTTTGGTGTTTGTTTTGGTTTGGTTTTTTTGCAAAGCACATTGAGCTTAGTAACATGTTACCTTCTGATTTCTTCTGTTTTATATATTAATAGTGAAAATATTCGTTAATTTCTTCATAGTTCTACCTATTGAAGTCGTGCTCTGATGACAAAAATAGAAATCAGACTTCTGTGGGTGGGGAGGGGGAATGGGGAAAATATTTTAATGTTTTAAATCAGACTTAAATTAAATCCTGGAAGATAAAAAGCATCCACATTCCAGAAATCTGCAGCAATGGTGATAGATTATCTCTTACTCTATAAAATCGCATTACATTAAAAAGCAAGACTAATAAAATGAAGTCTTTAAAATTTCATTTTAAATAAATTAACTATGCAGTGGTTTTAGTGTATAGTTATCAACAGTAGCCCAGCATTCACGACACCACAGGAAAGATGCTTCTGAAGGAAAGGATTTGAAACATCCTCAAATTTAAATATCAGAAGATCTTAGTAGTAAAGGAGAAAACTATAACTGCTGCTGTAAAGTTGAAAATATTAGAAGTCTTACGTTTAATCATCTATAAATTTAAAATAAAACCAGGACTGATGACCTATCAGCCACCAGTCTACATACTCCAGGTTAGAAATATTTCTATTGAGCTCATTTTGTCAGCAAGAACAGAAAAGAAGCGATAGTCTATTTGAAGAATTCTCCAACTAAATTACAGCCTTCCAGTGCTTCATATTCAATAGGCCACAATAAGTTAACAATGTGGGATCAATATTCTGTTAAATTACCTCATTTAAGAGATTATAATGCAAGATCCACTCTAAGTGGTCTGTTACCTTCTTCTGCTCTGGAAACTAGTCTCTACTAGATAGGCACCGAACCAACATAAACCAGACTGCCCGTGGAGAGAGATTTTAATAACTAATGCAAAGGACGGTAGAAAAATAATCTATAACAAACACAGACCAATGCAATGCTCATTAAGTTAATAGAAATCTCAGTTCTTGCAACCGCACTGATCTGTATGGCAGGTCTATGTCGAATGGGTTAGCTTTTCTCCTGCTGTCTCCTCTTGTTGCATCTCTTTGATAATTCATCAGCCCTCTTCAATTCTCAACCCTCTTCAGTTATGCTGAAGTTTTGTTTAGCAGGAATATGAAAGCAGTTGTAAGTAGAGTAATGTGAAATGTTTATTAAAACAAACAAACAAAAAAACCAACCCAAAAACCATAGGTCCATCCCATGAGAAAGTTTTGTGGGAAATCTTGGCATAAGCCATGTTTGGCATACTGTTAATTTAACATGATCAACACTCAACAATGCACATTAACCATTCTTCCTAAGAAAAAGACAGAGGAGCTTCATTCATGCCAATAGGAGGGAACTCAAATCCGAAATTCACTGCTGATCTCTCTCAAACCTTGGCGAGAGCTGACATCAAGGTCCATTCTGTATTTCTTGCTTTGAGCCCTCCTGACATTACTCATGCCCATCTTACTGAATGCCATCCCCCATTCTCTGCAGACCAACAGCATAATAAAAATTCAACACAAAAGGGTGTACAAAACACCTCCCCCTGCACTCCTGGTAGCACAGATCACAACATATTTTCCAATGCTATAATGTGCCACTGCAAGAAAGGTGATGCTTTCACTGTGACCTTTGCAACAGCAGAAAATTGGGTAAGTGGAAAATCGGTAGTACTTGGAGCTTCTATAGAAATATGCTTATGGGTTTACAGCACAGGAGGCAAACAAAGAAAACACTTTTCATATGGTGTGGAAGGCTAGGAAGTTTACAGAGGTCTTCACTCCTAGGAGAGTTCATTCACACCTCATCCTGCTCAGTCAATCCTCCCGCATCCAAGGGAAGCTCTGCAATGCCATGGGAGAGCAGAGCATTTTTCTACACCTCTGCCTGAGCTATGTAAACATTCTGCATTTCAGATGTAATTACTGTGGTCACTAGACAGCAGGTAGTACACAGGATCTTATACCTGCACACATGCACAGACCAGTACTTAACCTGGACACGGACAGTTTTTCTCTTTTTGGGTATATGCTTATTGTTTTAAAGACTGTAAATAACCTCACAGTTAATTCAGGAACTGCTGAATAGAAAAGTGTCTGCTTACCCATGAAAAATGGGAGTAGCTTGCCAGCACCATCATTCATTCCCATGGTGGAAAGAGCATATTCTTTGGGAGGCAATAAAAATCCCACCAAAAATACTATCTCAGCATCTTTGCTCCAAGATTATCAATTTATGAGCAATAAAGTGTCATCCATACTTTAGTAAGTGGTTTTAGGTCCAGCCACACTAGACTGCAAGCTTTTGGGGCCATGGGTGATCATTTTGCTGTCTGTACAACGTCGAGAACAGAGAAACTCCTCCTGTGTCAGCCTGCTTGGTCAACTCAGACTGATTACACAGAAGGAAAGAGTAGCAAATAACTGCTGCCAAACGTTAAACCCCATTTCATAATTTGCTTGTTTTCATAAAATACTTTTATTCACTTTCAAGGATGTTCAGGTGAGCATGAACAAATGTAGAGATGGAAGCTCAATGCACGTGAAGTCTTTCCACTCTAATAGGTGCGGTGGCTATTTGCACAGCAGACGGCAGTGCAACATCTCAGCCATGCATGGGGCATGTTAATCAAGTGAGACTTCTAAAAGATAGTATCTTCTGCATAAATCAAGTACATGTTCATGCAAATATGTCAATACATTAAGGGAAAAGGGGGGGGGGGGGGGGGGAAAGCTTCCCCCTCTGTGCATGAAGTTTGAAATAAAAATCCAGCAAGTCTAACTTTCCCTGGTTTATGAGTTTCAGCTTTCCTCCCTTTTTCAAAATGGAAGCTGTACCATGAGACTTGTCATCTGTGAACGTGAGTTAACAATGCTCCAAGCTGGGGAGAGGAAACAAATCAGTTTAGCATTTTTATATTTTTAAATCTCTTGCCTGCTGATGTTCTCTTCCCTCTCTGCTCATTTCATATTAGAGCTTTATTGTTGTTCAGCTCCTGCTTTTATTTGTTAATATTACAGTAATCCGATTACAAAACAGGAAAAAATAGCATGCAATTTAGGTGCAATTTAGCATGCACACAGCCTGGATGTCAACTTGTAATACTGGAATACCTATAAAAAGGCAGTTTGTGGCTGGTCCAGAGACAGCTGATGTTAATGGAAACAGTGCCAGTATAAGTCAAGCCCACGGTGAGCAACCAGAATCCTTGTAACTAAACGTTTATCACGTGAATGTGGACATCAAACATGTTAATGGGCAACTTTAGTCACTTGCCCAACAACAAAGAATTAACTTCAGCTACATAGTTGCTTACTTCACGTAATTTTTCTTGATCTTTCTCCCTTGTGTAAACTACCAAGTCACACTACGACTGGCTAAGGAGCCAATTCCTTTGCTGGTGTAAATGCATGCCCCTCTGCAATTGAACCACCAAAGCAGTGGTTCAATTTACACCAGCAGGGAGTTGGAGTTTGTCTCAATTTTAAGTGGGTCAGGCTGATGTGCTTTCCCT
>NW_009187111.1:0-54292 GCF_000690835.1 Fulmarus glacialis | reverse complement strand
TCAGAATACATGTGAGACAAAAAGACACTACCTTAAACAGACACTACCTTAAACGGACAGGACATCCACCATGGAAGAGACATCACAGCTGGAACACACAAGCACGAAACCCACTGGCTGCATGAACTACTTTGCCTTGCACAAGCTTTAGTAGATAAACATTTTTAGGCATAATATCCTACAAACGTTCATCATTAAATTAGATTATTTCTGTTTCCTGTGATCTTGATTGGGCAGCAAATATTTAGGAAGACACCAGGAAGAGCATACAAATAAAAGACTGTACCCAAGAAACTGTCTGCTATCGTACAAGGATAAGGAGGACATTCTTGAGATTGAGGTACTAGGTCAAAACTCGTACCTGGGTTTGATAACCACCCCCAGCACAGGTTGTAATGCAATCTTGTACCAGTATTCAAGAAGGTACAAGTCAATCAAGGCAAATCATTAAAGGCAGAGCTACACCGATTTGTACAGTCCTGAGTTCACTCTATAGGCGCCAAGTCCAGATCTGGAAGACTGAGAAGGAACATCATAGCTGGGAAAGCTTCAAGCTGTTTCAAGGATCTGGGTTTATTTGCCCAGGTCCACACATGGAGCTGATGGGTAGACCTAAATCAGGGCTTGTTTGGACTACAGTACTGTGAAATTAGCTGAGAAACCTGCACGCTGCCCCACGAGTTGGCTTAAGCACATCCTTACTCTCTTTATGCATCAGCTCTCCTAGCCCTGAGATGGGGATAATCATGTCCTAGCTTGTCATCCATTGTCCCTTTTGTCTATTTAGATGCCATTTTCTTTGGGACAGGACAATAACTTGGGTTTGTAGAGCACCCAGTAGAGTGACATGGGTGGTGTGATAACACAAATATAACATAGCTAAACAGAAAACAAAAGGTACCAGAAAGTCCCAGAGGCTGATCATATCTTTTTCATAAGCCTTTACTTGTCCTGTTTGTTAAAAATGAAGAGCCAGAGGATATTATTAAAACTGCAGAAAGTAAGTACAAGTATAGGTGAAAATCCAATAAATCTTCTAGTTGCCCTGCTATTTAGTTTTTAGTAAATAGATGCAATGATCCTTCTTTCATCATCTGTTGACTGATAGTAGCCAAAGCAGATGTGATTTGGTTTGTAAATATTTCTGGCAGAACTGACAGAGCTACACAAATAACGAGCATTGCAGTGAAGCAAAGCAGGTCATTCTTTCCTTTAAGAATGATCAAGAATTTCAAGTCATTTAAATGCTGACATATGAAAAGCTAATGCACTGAAGACCTGCACAGAAGCAAACTGCTTCAGAGATTTTCTGTAGAAGTTTTGTATTACTGGAGCTAATCACCAAAAAACCAAAAGCACTGCGGAGGCTATTGGATTTAGAAACATCTATGAGCAAAATTGGCAGGTGATCTGGTGAGATGCGCTTCAAGCTTTGAAGTGGTTCAGGCCATTTGGAATTTCATTACCAGGGGTAGAAATATTAAAGATACCATTTTAAAAGATTTATACTTGCGGGATACTCCCAAATAATGTTTCTATTAATAAAAACTTCTGATATTGTATGCTCAAGAAAACTATAAAAGTCTTTTAGAACCTGCAGAGGGAAGCAGCATAGACGTGAAGCAAAGAGTCTCTTTTTAGCCCAAAGACACTCTTCAGAAAAAAAAATTCACAGTAAGCAAGAGTATAAAGAGGGACCTACATTTAAAGATTGAGTATGCAGCTCCCCTCATTCTTTAAAGAAAATATGTTATTCTCCCTTTTTCTCCCTCAGGACTTTTTAAAAAATTTATTTATTTTTTAAAATTAACTACTTGCACATCATTTTCCAACCTCCTCTGGTTCCTGGGCAATAACACTGAACAGTAACATGGTGCTGGTAACATCATACTTTGTTGTTCTGTTTGCCTCAGATTTACTTCATTTTGTATTTCTTATAGCTGCAGGCGTCTCTGGAAGACCTTGCAGGCAAGAAGCTGCCTATAGACAGAATAGGTTGGGTAGTGCCAAGCAAGAGACTCTACATTCTCCAATAAAAGAAGAGGCAAACACAACTCCAAGCTGTTGTGATCAAAGATATTAATTGCTCTCTCAGGAGTCTTCTCGTTAGGTGCAAACTGCAACACACTCTTCAAATGCAAGGTTCTCTGTCCACCAGCATCCACTTCCATGCACATGCTAATAAAACACGAGGTTGCTGGATTATGAATTTTTTAAGGAGTTAGTGGGAAGAGGTAAGAAATTAGTTTCAATTCCAAATTTCAGTAGCAGTTATATCTTGTTCAACATGGCAACTAGGCACCCCATATTCAAGCTAAGGACTTGCATGTACACGTTAGGACTGTGTTTGAATTCCCTTTGGTTTCAGGGGCATATTGCAACATGTGGAGCTGAACAGATGGATGCCTGAATTTCACCTGATTTGTGCATTTACATGACCCCTGTGCAAAGTCAGTCCCTTTATTCACACACACAGTACACTGCTATAGAGAAACAGATCACCTTTCAGTTGGCAAAGACGCATCTCGCAGGGAAAAGAATTTCTACCAGCTCTACAGACCACGAACAACATAAATAATTTCATATATCTGCTCAACCTAACGTGGGGATTGTTCCACACCACCACTTAAGCCACCCATGCAACCACTGTACAACTTCCCCTCTCATTCATGCAAAAAGAAGTCCTTAGCAGCCTTTCATTGAATTAGGGGTCTGTGTTCTTCGCTGTGTTTTTTCCTTTGTGTTTCTAAGCAATTCCTTGTTGTCAATCGGTATGTTTGTTCTTCAGCTAAACTTTACTTTCTCATGCCTGGTTCAGTCTCTTTTTGATCTGTCAGCGTGATTTCCATAGTCCACTATGGCATCTCGCTTTCACCGCTTTCCACTCATTTGCATTTTAGCGGCCTTTACCGTTTGTAACTTCGCCTTCCCGACACACCGAGCTCCTCTCCCTGCCTCTATCTATTGTACACAATTTCTACGAAGAACATAACACAGGGACAGTATTTGTGTTAGCCTAAAAAGCAATTCCTTCTGTACCCGTAGCCTTCACATCCAGACAGCAAGTAATCTACAGCTTTCTAAAGCCCTGAGACAGATATCAAAATCTTAGTTGAAAAAAAACCTTCCAGCAGGGATGGAAAGGGAAGAACAAGAGGTACGTTTTAAAAATGCCCAAAAAGCAGCAGTAATCTCAATGGTCACACAGGGATGATTTCACTTCAATTTTCTCACCAATCCCAGTGAATGTATTTTGAATATAGGACAGATGCACAAAAGGCAGCTCCACTGTGGACTTATTAATCTATTTTGTAAAGAAAAAGCATCTAGAAAATAGTCCTGCAGGAAGAGATTAGAGAGCAAATCCCAGACTCTTTAGGGAAGCACAGCAGCCTGGCTGGTGATACATTGTCTGCTGCAGCTTTATCTAGAGAACAATCTTGCAGAAAATGCTGCACTATGCATTGCTCACCACTATACATCGTGGTAATTTAAGACACTTTTCCAAGTAGGGGCCATCATTTTTGTCCTAGAGAACTATTTATAAATAAAGCCGATGTTTGTCAAACCTCTGACTCCTGTTACAAAACTCGCAACTATGGTTTTCTTCCATTAAACATCCAGAGACTTACTGCTGAATAAAACTTCACCATATATTTGAAATGCAGTTCTATAAACGTCAACACAACGGAGTATAGGACAGGAGTCAATTCACAGGGGCTGGGACTGCTGCAGCCTCCCATCGTCGCTCTCCTGAGCCTGGCCAGCTGTGAGATGCTCAGGTTCGGGGGGGTTTCTGGCTGTGCCATCCACCTCCCCTCCTGCCAAGCACAATGCCAGTGAATTTGCTCTGTGTGAGAAATAGCCTACATATTTATTTATACTGTTATTTATTATTCAATATTTCTGAACAGTGTTTTTTCAAAAAGGTCCTAAATTGTTACCCATGACTTCATTATCTTTTCTCCATTAAAATTTAATCCTATGATCAGAAAATGACTTTTTTTCCTTTAATAACTCTCGTATGACAGCCAGCCAATCTTAACGATAGCAGATCCCTGCAGTACATACTGGGTACCGGGAGGGAAAAAAATTATTATTAGACAAATCACGCATTATGGAATCAATATGACATGCTGCATCCAACCATTTTTTTCCTGAAGACAAGAAAGCCCTCCATCAATTTTATTCCGCAAAAGAAGAAATCTGCGGTGGGACTGTCTGAATAATCACAACCTTAATTACAGCGAGCAAATATAACGAGGGTAACCACGATACATTAAGAAAAATCCTCTAAAATGCTAATGCATCTTCACATTTAATCCTAGCGATTCATTTACAGGAGAAGTCATGAGGTTACAAAGAACTTAGGTGTCCTGCAAAGCCAGGCCGGGCTCTGCAAGTGCATTTATGTGACTTCCAGTGTTTTATCAAAATGCCGTAGTGACAAATGAAGGTGTTTGCTCATCAGCTAGAGTACTATGAGATGCTACTTCTTTGCTTTACAGGAGTTCATGCAAACACATACAGCACACAATATACACAGAGATGGGCAAGACGACAGCAAAGGACACAGAGATGATACGTACAAACAACCGAAGAAAATTCAGAGTCAAAGCAACTCTGTCATAACAGTAATCTGCCTTTCCCTCCCTCAGTATCACGTGCTGAGACTTGAACATGTCAATCGAGCAAAATGGATGAGCGCCGAGAGAGCAGTGTGGGGGGCTACATGTGCATGCGTTTGGGAAGGACAGACTCAAACGCTCCCCCGGTCTCATTCAGATGACCACCACCTCCAGCCTGTGTGTCCTAGTCCGACTGAAAGAGGGTGCAGGCAGACATTTCCTCTTTTAGAGGAAAGTAATCACTGCATTAGCTTCCCTTCTACTTCATTTTGAACGAGGACAAAGAATGATTGGCACCTGTCAGATAACAGGCCAAGATGATTCATACTGAACATTATATTCATTTTCCAATAACAAGAAATACCAGATTCATTTTCTGTGAAGTAAATCTTGCTAGAAGAAAAATGATCCCTTAAGAATATGTACCGTGAACCTTTCATATTGCTTCAACTCACTGAAGAGCTGCAGAGAGACGTAAGGTGGTGTTACCGTGCGCCACTGCTCTGTCTCCAGGACCTGAAGCCAAACCTACGGCTTGCCGCGAGGTGTTGCCATTGTGCATACTTCACATACGCGCCACCAAACTAAGGATTTGAGTCCACTTTGCAGACATCATCTACCACACACGGCACAGAGGACAGACTCTTCTTTCATGTTCAATGAAGTTATAGGACAGAATTTAATTCATTCTTACAACATCCTAAGCTACTCTGTTTCCATTAGCCTTGGGGAACACTCACTACCCTGTCATGTCCCCCCAAAACCAAAGGGCTCTTAGGAGAGTCTCAGGGGCTGTATCTGTCTCGGCAAGTAGCGCAGCACGACAGGAGTAGATCTACAGAGCAAAACAGTTGGTGGTCCAGTCCACCCAAGCACCTATTCAGTACCTGTTTCAGGGATTTTACTTTACAGTGTAATTCCATGGCCCAAATGCCTGTTAGCAATTAAAGTTCTTCCGGTTTTGTTTCATTCAAAAGGAATCCGGAGCTTTTGCACTTGGAAACAGCTGAGCAATGTGAGCCAAAGCACGGTAAATAGGGACTATCCAAAGATCTTCAAGAGTGCACTCCTGGTCCATTTTGGACTAGATCAAAACTTGAACAACTTGGACATAGCTGGGTATAGTACTGCTTGGGTTTCAGGTGATGATTCCCAGCGGTGAGTTAGACAGCCAGGCTCCTCATCCACTGCAAAGGTTTGAATTAGGAGCCACAGAATAAAATCCAGTAAATCAATATGCAACCACTGAGAGGGAGCAGAGTGCAAAATCACAGCAATGCTAATTTAGATCAAATTAGGAACGTCGCAGAGCTGTCTCCTCAACACTGACCAATTCAACCCTGTCTAGACGGAAGCACTTTCAACACATGCCAAGCAGCTGATCTTCAAGAAGAAATGCAGGAATTTAAAGATCAAAACCAGGGCACCTGTGAAATTTGGCTGCTCGTATGCACAGAGGGCTGGTGTACCTAACTTACCAGATAAATCCCTCTGCTGACACAGAAGCTTGTCTTCCACCCACCGCTCCAGACCCGGCCTCTGCTTTCCTCTGACGGAAATCTACCAAGTTCAAACCCAGGCTGGGGATACTGTTCACTTCTCAGCAAAGCTAATTTGGGTTTTTAATGTACGTTATCATGGAAGTAGCTTATGCACAGGGGTTCCCAAAGGTAAAAAACAACCACCCTTCCCTCTAGCTTTTGTGCTGTGAGTGCAGCTGCAGTCTACCAGTAACACATTGAGTCAGTCTCAAGGGTGAAGTTACCTGAGAAGCAGAGAAATGTTAGGCTCAGATGAATACCTTCACGGCTGCCTGAAACTCTGATAAAATAGATTGGATAAAACATTTCTGCAGTCCAGCGCTGTGCAAAGCGCAGGACACAGCCTCACCTTGTGCTGCAGTGTCCGTGGAGGATGAGGGTGCACCCTCAGCTGTGTCAGGGGAACAGGACGGGAGCGACACCGCTCAGAGCAGCTGAGTAGCAGCATCCCTGGTTTTCCCCATCTCTCTTAAGTTTCTGCTTTTTTTTTTTTTTTAAGCTGGAGCACATATTTTTATCCAGGAGGCCTGAACAGATACACACACAAAAAAACCCCAACCTTTTTGAAACAACTTCTGAGCTACTGGATTTTAGTTCTTCCTAATCCAGAAGAAAATAATTGAATTCAAAGGATCTCTAATGGCCTGTGGAGGCTTGGCTCACAAAAAGTGCTGCCACGACTTACTTTAAAAGAACTTCAGGTTTGTTAGTATGGTGAACACAATTAAAATGCACAGCAGTCCTCCTCTAATAGCATGTAAGAGACTTCAGTAGGATTGTTTGACTGTGAACTCTGCATCTTCCCTAAAACCCTCTCTCTATTCACATCATTAAAATGTTTTGAGAAACTCTGAATAAACAACACAAAGGGCTTTTTTATGGTAACTGAAATACAGGACAAACTGTAACTGAAATACAGGACAAACAAAAGAAAAAATATCTAAATTTCAACAGGTAAAGCAGCTCCAGATTTCCATAACAGATGATACAGATAATAGAGGCATTCATAAGCCTTTTTTTTTTGTCTAAGGCTGAAGAAATGGTGGCAGCACCTTGTTTATGGGGTTGATGAATCAGATGGAGCACTTCCCTGGTTTTGTCTCCCTGTTAATTGCCCTTTAATGGAGACTACTTACTTTATTGGTGTAAAAAATGCCTTGAAGTATGTTTTCTAGGCAAAAAGCCCAGTGCTCTAATTAATACCTTGAAATGATCACTGATTAATGATACCAGTTTCGGGCTGTTGCACAAAGGTTTTTTGCTCGACTTTTCCTAAAATTGGGAAGATTAGTTATGTTATCTTTGGTATAGGAAGCTCCATCCCTGAAAACACTTTGTGACGGAGAACACATGCAACACTTAACTGCTGTGGAGACTGTGAAGAAGGAGAGGGGATACCACGCAGGGTGCCTTCAGGAGGAACCACCTCATTATTAATGCTGTGAATCTTTCCCACAGACTTGGAGAAGATCACATTTTTTTCCTCCATCTTCTACTAGCTATATTTTGCAAGAAATTGTCTTTTTTTTTTTCCCCCCTCAATAGGGGAGGCTGGAGAACAGATATATTTTAAAAGTCTCAAAACCCTGATTTATGTTAGTCAATACACTTGCTTCCTGAAGTGTGGAA
The DNA here is from genome assembly GCF_000690835.1 of Fulmarus glacialis. Lineage (NCBI taxonomy): Eukaryota > Metazoa > Chordata > Aves > Procellariiformes > Procellariidae > Fulmarus > Fulmarus glacialis. Next base: position 46,494 of record NW_009187111.1, on the reverse strand, counting down.
GGAAGCTAATAAAACTAAAATCTACGTTAAGCACCAATTTGTTTAATGCTGTAGGAAATCACAAACTGCTAAAACCTTCAGATACACCAGAATCCACTCTGCAGAGCACAATTCATTATCTGGTTACAAAAATTATGCAAAACCCAGGGTATAAGGGTTGTAAAGAAGTTATGGGCAGAGCAGCTGATAATTACTTGTCTGCTGAGCTGCTGTCATCACACCTGTGTTGAACATAAGAGGCTTTAGTCCCTTAAGCTCTGGTGAAGGCAGTTTAAGCCACTGGTTCACACCAGTGAGGTGGCTCTCACCATGCACGCTGCAACGAGGCACGGGTCAGTCTACATGAAATATCCGTGTCTCTGTTCTTATATCAATGCTGTTCTTATATCCATCTGTTCGGCACAAATTGATACAAGAGCAGTGTAAAATCGTGCTGAAAATCTCCTCCTTTGCCAAACGCACCAGGACCAAGTGGGTCGCAGGATGAGGATCTCGTGCGGTCTCCCGAGTCCTGCCCACGCGGAAGGACACGGGGACAGGCTGCACCTTCCCTCTGCCATGAGCAAACACACTAACACAGCACGGGCACGCTGGCTGGCTGCCTGCGGCATATCCTGTTTTGCAAATGTTGAGCTGTCTCAAAGCCATAGATAGTCCTGAGCAGCCTGAAAGCAGACTTTCCAAGCGCGTGCAGCTGGACTCCACCAGGAGAGCTTGTACCAAATACAGCTCTGCTCTCCCCACGCCACCAGTTTCAATCCCAGCTCGGGAAACTTTGGCATTTCACATGATAGGGGGAGAGTTGAAGTGCTCCAGTGTCCTGGAGCTACCATAAAAGCTTATTCAATTATTAATAAACAAAATTAAAACATGCAGGAGCAAATATTGTGCCTTTGGGTGCTGGGACCAGAGGCATCTCCAGTTTTTACAGATTCCCCTTGTGCCCAGGATGTCTGGATGCTGCAGTCCCTATACAGGCAAAGCTCCCACTGTACAAAAAGCATTTTGCTTAGTAAGGACAAAGAAACAGCGTGCAGTTGCCCAGCATCGGTGCCTGTTCTAGCCAAACAGCTCCCTTCCAATTTTCTATCCCTTTGATAACATGTGAGACTTCATTCAGGGGTTGAATACATTCAGCAGTGTTATTTGCCAATGTTGTTATTCAGTCCTATACATGGTTGCGTTGTTGCATGAAAATACTGTTCATTTTCAGTGCAAAAAGGGCACAAGGAGAAAAGCGGATCCTGTGCTATGGAAAAGACTGTTCCTATGTTTTAGGAAGATGCAGGCTGGAGAGAACATCTAACTCATAACTTAATTAATATGCTGAAGATTGCCCTTAGACCTGTGCCCCCTCTCTAGCCCCGTTTAACTCTTTGAAACGAGGAGAGGGGTGTATAATAAACGCAGGACCTTCTCCATTCAGCCTCTTAGCCCCAGCAGTATTCTCTTCATCAGAGCCACAACCGTACGGTGCGCAGGGAAGGATCTCCCCGTTAAATCTCTTGATATCGGTCATCAGTTGTAGAAAAACATTCTCTGATAGCACCTGCAGTTTGTCCTGATAGTCGGAGCAGTTTTGCCTGCCAAAACTGCACATGCTCACTGTTTCTACCAGGAGAACAGCATCAGATAAGGCACTTTGTCTAATGACATTTAGATAAACAAAAGTGGAAAGAATAAATGTAAATTATAATCAGTCCTTGTTCTTTACTCGCCTTGAAAAATTAAGAAGGGCCAGGGCAAGTATAACTGAAATAAAATCACTCCTGAAGGACTTCTCTGCAATTAGAATCTATACCTGCAAACGAGGCCAGTATAGGACATTTATGCCACCCAGGAGCGTTTGCTGTTATGACTCGTGACACTTGGACAAGTGAGATACGCAACACCACCAAATGACTTCTGGGCCAGAGTAAATAGGAGCATTACAGGGACTTTGATGGTCCACTGTGCCAGAAAGCAATTAGAAACACAGCAGACATGACAGTATCGGCCATACTTAAGACACAGGCTAAATTTTCCTGTACGTAAAATGCTACATGGTCTGTGGTTCTCTCCACAATATATTATTGCACCTTGAGAAATTTTCAAGAATTACAAGTTTCAATAACTATCTATTGGTTCTTATCTAAATTTTCATCCTATTACAAACCCTGCTAGGGCTATTATCTTGCATCTTAATCAGAAGAGACATCTGACTACTGTATTTGCACAGTGGTCTAATATTGCAACTTATGAGTAGTGTATTCAGATACTTGAATTATCATGCTCATGGTAGGTGTAGTACAGTTCTTAGAGGGAAATATAACTGTGAATTTTTCCCTTTCATTCTGTAAAAAGAAAGCAACAGATGGCAGAGCGAGGAGGGCAATAACAAATCAGTCCTTTGGCCTTCCTGCAGTTCTTATATCCTCCTTGGAGACAGTCTCACAAGATACACATAATGGATGAATAGCAGGGTGCTATCATCATCCTTCTGTTTTCTCCTTTTCGTTACACTGCTACTTGTTACACTGCAAAGAGCTTCTGCACCTGGAACCACAGATATCCCAGCATCTTTTTATCCTCAACAGACTTTGGAGGATCTACACTAGTACTGTAGCTTTCCAGAAATGTATTTCCCTAGAGAAGGAAGAGCTGCAAACCAATACGCGTAGGTAAGGACTTCATTAGCTCAGAAGCTCTTCAGAATACAGAGCTTTTTCTACCCCCGTGAGACCAGAGAACCTGCATGTGGGATGGGCAGGGTGCCCATCCTGGTTTGGATGCTGTGACTGGCAGGTTCAATTACCCAGGAAACAAGCCAGCTAAGCGCGTGCTTCCAGCTAGATACACAATAAAGATCTTCGGAGCTATTTCCTATTTTCACTCAAGTATAGCATCACATCTGTACTGTGGGTTCGACTTTGTAGCTATTCTCAGGGTTTTAAATTGCTCCTCATAAGAGCATTAGTTCCCCATTGGGATATCTCATCAATAAACATGAATGCTTGAAGAGAAATGCTGTGAATAAATAACATCACAATTTTCTTAGGCACCAAAATGACAATACTAACATGAAAAATCTATAAAACTTTTTTTACAGCTACCATTTTTGTTCATTTAAGTCTTTTCTTCTTAGAAATAATCCAGAAAAAGAGACTTTAGACCCCCTCTCTTTAGTTTAACTACAATAACAAGGAAAATATGCATAGCTCTTTTTCTCCCACTGCCATTACATACTTCAGCGAGCATAATAATATCAAATGTGTTGCTTGAGAAATTAGTGTCAACATTTTAGCTTTGGAGTCTAACTTATTTGAGCTAAACTTTGAACAATTTGGCTTTCATCCTAAGAATCTGCTGAGCAACTACAAATCCCACAGAAATCAACAAATGTAGGCTGGGTACCACCTCAATAGCAGATGCTCTCAGTAAAAGGAAATGTCATAATGTTGGCTAGTGTCTTGAAACAGTTCTGTCCTCCCAGAAGCATCACTTCCATGTTATGATATACTGCCAAGAAGTACAAGTCTGCTCAAGTCTCCTTTTGTCTCCGTAAAACAGCAGCTGCAAAGACAGCGCCTGCAGCACGTACAGGAGAGATGTATATTTAGTTTTCTGTTCTTTGCATTGTGTTCATTTTGCTTATAGGCTTGGTGGAAGCATTCATCAGAAGTGGAAGCATTCACAATGCTTTACAATTGGTCTCTTTATAGTTGTACAGCTACCACTGACAAAACATTTGGACATTCAATTACTTCTTGTGTAGTATGAAGAACATGATTCCAAGTTAAGGGAGTTTGCTCTGGGCAAGGTGGAGAATATCATTATTTGCACAAATCACTGCAATGATCTGATTATAGCTGGTGCTGGTGTGCTGCTATCGTTTGGTTAAGTTAAAGCTTTTGCTTTTTCATTTCTGCTATTGCTGGCTAAGTAGATTGATTGTGTATGAGATTAAAGAACATGTAGGAGTATGCTAATGCTGATGTTAAGGGTACACTTTTATCTTGCAGCATTAAGTGAATGGAGGAAAGAATGACAGAATTGGCTGCTGTGCACTTAGGAAAGGTTCCTTTCTTTTTTTTTTTTTTTTTTTTTTGGTCAGAGTCATGAAAGTTTATAACTCACCTCAAATGTTCACAACATTCGGAGCATTCGGTTTGACAACCCAAACTCAATTCCAGTGTCCAGGGTACAGCACCAGGGAGCACTGAGAACTCACAGCAGCTGTACCACAGTACATACAGTCTAAGGCCCCCTTTTTTTGCTTTGCTTTTCTCTTTACAGGTGGGATAGTATAAATAAGCCACAGTAAAAATGAAAGTCAAGTCCCATTGCTGAGACTATGAACATCATAAATTCATTTGATTCCAACTGAGATGCCAATTCTCCATATGCTCCCCCACTTACCTCACTAGAGCTAATGGGACTAATCCTAACACAGCAAGCCAAATAAATGCATGGAGCATTAACTTGTTTTCTCTGCATGGACCTTTCCATGAGACCTGGGCGACATATTCACAATGAATTCTTGAAGATTTTCACATATCGTTATACAACATCCTTCCAATTAAAAGGGAGTCTTGGCTTCATGAAAAAAACGCTTTCCTTATTCTGAAATAACAACAGCATTTCTACTTATAATTTTTAATTAGAAGGTCTGTGTGGAAAAAAAAGAAATCAAATATATTGTTTCCTGAGTTTTCCATTACCACCCAGAGGCTCTCCAGTTTCCACCCACACCAAGTAGCTATATACCACAGCAAAACTGAAGGGCAGTCATTTGGACACGGTCTGCTGGAATCCTCCCACCGCTTTGCTCTTCTCCAACAATTCAGTCATCATAAAACTAGGTACGAGGCCATTTATCACAGGAATGTAGTTGCTTACATCTTTTTTAAAGTTCAAAGCAGTAAGAACTAACAGGGAATATAGAGCTTTGTTTTTCAACAAGGTGTTAGAAACGTTATATGGTACTCTAGCAGTTTATTTCTAATGGCAGAGGGAGGAGAACTTCACCCGAGTATGCAGCAAGCTCTCCGGAGTTATTCTGAGGGCTGTGCAAGCACGTAGCTGAGACTGCTGCAGGATTGCAGCCTCCACCACCTTTTGGTTAGACTTCAACAGCAGGTTTGTGCTATTATCCCAAGACGAGACAAGTATCATAAAAAGCATTTGCTGATATTCAGAACTTCGAGCAGCATTTGTAATCACATAAAATAGATATTTGATAAAGCATAATACAATAGAGATACTTTATCTCTTGACAATAACTAGAGAAATTTTAAGCACAACCATTTTAAATGAGCTTTTCTTTCAACCTATGATACCCAAAAAAATCATGCGATTTTTTTTTAATCTACCACCTTTCCAAGGAAAGGAGTCTGTTTTAAGTTGCAAAGAAACAAAAGCCATTATCTCTAAGTAAAAAATATCTGCGTCCATACAAAGCTTTCTTTAAAATACTTTATGGCTGTGAAACTGTAGATCACATTGACCGATGTTATTTTATGGTTTCTGTTGTGCATAATAATCTGTACACTCCCTTGTCTTCTGATAAAACTTTAAACTTTCTGAAACAAGAACTCCTTTTTTGTTCTATCTTTGAAAGCTCCTTAGAATGTAAGGTCTGTGACTGGAACTCAAAATACAACATTAATATAAATAAAAACACTTTGGCTGAACTGTTAAACTGCTGAAGTAAACCTCTTGTTTTCAAGCATCTCCCAGACACTGTAAATGACCTGAATCAGCTGATTCTCAACAAGTTCATATTCTCCTGGTGCTGGGGTTTAAAACAAAAAGAAGTTATATCCATTCTGCTTATATATCAGCATCACTTGCAATGCTCAAGTTTTGGCTTTCTGTTAGTATTTTCTGACAAATGTAATATGTACAATAGAAGATGGAATCCCTTCCTTGGGTTTCAACCAGCACAAAGAGCCACAAGAGATGCAAAGCACACTCTCTCACATTGATGGAACTGCATGAGTTATATCGGAGGACTTGGAAGTTCAAGGTTATAAGAAACCTGCAGAAAGCCATTTGATAAAGGACATAAACCAAGCAAACAATAGGACTATGAAATAAGGAATTAAATTTTAGGAAGCAAAATGCAATTTATTTGGAAAAGCATTATCTAGTGATGGGATGAATCACCAGGGAATATTTTACCTACAAATAAATAGAGAAGTAATAAATTTGCAAATACTGGTCTCTGCAGACTTACCACTGACAGTGGAGCTTACAACAGGGAACCTAATCAGCTGGTGTAAACAAAGACACTGCAATTCATTCATTAAAACTTGGGAAGTTACTATGTAGTGTTCGGCGTGGAAAAAAAAACCAAAAAGCTTAGAAAGTCATTTCATTGGCTTCAGTTGGGTTTGGATTCATGTACATGCATGTTCACCTGCAATAAGCACTTCTCATTTTATTATTTAGATTGTATACCTTGATAAAGCTTTTCTCAGCCATCGCTGGAGGGAATGCTTGGAAGTGTTTTTTCCTTCGACTGAAGAATACAACCCTCACACCTGTTTGAAAGCCAAGCCCAGGTCCTACAAGATGCTAAGATGACCATGACACCTGAAGGCTGTGTTGCTTCTCTCTGGTGTCTGTCATGTTAAATTTCTCTACCTCATTCCACCTCCCCAGCTAGGAGACCATCAATGACACAAGATTTAAATTAAAAGAAAAGAAGAAATTGGCCCCTCATGCTGTTTCATGCTTCTGCAGCGATGCTGATTCCCCTGTATTTATGTAACACTCTGCCCAAGCGCACCTCGTGAGGCTGACTTCTTGCTCCTCCTGCCAGCAAAGACTTATTGTCCATTGTATTTTATTTCTAAATGTGAACTGCGATGCTGCCATAGCTCAGGATCTGAAGCTTTAAAATAAACAAAAAACCAAACCAAAACAAAAAAACCAACTTAAAAGACAACAAGTAAAAATCGCAGGGATTTGTATTTTTGGTTTGCAGGAGGGGCAGAGAGATTAGCATCAGCTCCTGATAACAGCCTTTCAGTGCACCGCGGGGTGCATGCTTTAAACTTGTGGTTAACACCCTGTCCTTCAAAAGACTTTATCCTTCAAGACCGGTAGCATGGGCAGACTCTGCATGTACTTTTTGTAGGTTTTTTTCCCTTGGTAAGCACTAGCTTTCATGCACAGTCACTCACTGGGTGTCCGTTTCTCTTCAACACCTCTCAGCAAGGGCATCCAAGCTCCTCACCTATTGACCAGCGCTTGTCAGCAAACCACACTCTGCACACACAGCCTGGAGGAACCACGATCCGCGAGACGGGGATTGCAGAAACGGCATGACAAGCTTGGAAAGAGGCTTCCTGCCCGCCTGCTCCTTCCCCAGAGGGTTTTGTCTGACAGTGGGGCTGGCGTGATGCCCACGGGAATCGCCAAGCTCAGACGTGTCAGAAAAGGAAAGCAATGCTAATGAGCATTTTAATGCCTCGGAAACAAAAAAGCAATGAAAAGAGTTAAAAGCTAAGTGAACACCTATATAATTAACTAGAGCAGGGCAAAATACCCTGCCCTATATTGGGGAAAACACAAGAGCCTATTAATCCTCTCACACAGGAGCCCTGCGATCCTGGAAAGCACAGCTGACTGGGCTCAGCATCCCAGCATCCTAAGGCTGCCCCACCAGCCACATGGGTTATTTTGGAAGGACTGGGGTGTTTTTAAGACATCTCAGTCCCCTGCACTGTACCAGGCAGAGAGCTGATTTCGACTTTGGCCAACTCAGCCCGCTTCCGCAGGAAATCACTACTTAAAATGCTCCGCTTTCTCACCCTGATTGATACAAATCCCATCAGCTCCTCGGGCTGTGCCATATACCCACCCGAAACACAAAACAGGCTGAAGGTTGCAGTAAAGCCGTGGCGTGGGTGTGCGGCAGACAGAGCTCAGCCCACAGCACTCCGGATGGTTTGGGGCCATAAACCCCATCTCCAGGCAAGGGTTAGTTCCCTCCAACCTCCGTTCTTACTCTAACTTATTCTGCAAGGCTATAAATCGTTTCATTAGCCAAAGCACCACGAGTTTTGCTGCTCTTCCTTTAGGTTCATTCCCTCCCTTCACTGGGGTGCTGCAAAGATGAATTAGTTAAGGCGGGTGCAGTGCCTGAGACTGTAAAACCTTATCACTTAGCAGTATGCAAGTAGCGTTACTAATAAACCAAGTTTCAGAAGTAAATCTCTAAGGCCAACAATTCAGGGAAGTGTAAAACTGGTCTGACCAAAAGGAGCCCGGTGGATTTCTAAAAGAGGGTAGGTTCAGACTAGACATAAAGAAGTTTTTTTATGATGAGGGTGGTGAGACACTGGCACAGGTTGCCCAGAGAGGTGGTAGATGCCCCATCCCTGGAACCAACCAAGGTCAGCTTGGACGAGGCTCTGAGCAACCTAATCTAGTTGAAGATGTCCCTGCCCATGGCAGGGGGGTTGGACTAGATGGCCTTTAAACGTCTCTTCCAACCCAAACCCTTCTGTGATTTGCACCAGCTGAATCCTTGTCCCTTTCCTTCTGCTCGCTCACTTGCCCTCATCCCGCTCAGGATCCCACCCCGCACCTCCCCGGTGCTGAAATTTAACTGGGCAACCACTCTTAATACACGGATTTATGTTTTTTAATTATAAGGCAATAGCATAATAGAAGCCATTTTTTGCTAGCCACAAACTTATTTCTCTTCTAGGGTTGCTCAGGGTTGCTCCTGATTTTGGAGAATCATGCTCCATTGACCACGTGACAAATGAACTCCTTCAGAGTACAGGCACGACAGCACAGAAAGCTTAGAGAAAACAAAAAAATGTTATTACATTTGTAAAAATGAGTAAAATTAGATCACATTCAAATATTGCTCATGAAAATGCAAAGCAGTAATACTGCGTGGAGATCAAGAAAATATACAGAATAAATGAAAAAATAATTCTTGTGTATCCAAACGCTGCTACAACATCGAGGTTGTGTCTGTAGAGAATATAATCTAATTCACCTGCTTTCATTTGTGTGATCTTTCACATTTCAAAAGAAAACAACAGATGAAAAATTCAATACTGCATTTATGTTATAAAGAAGTGAAGAAAAGGTCATTTATTGGCCTTTTTCATTATTAATATCTGACTAGGCTTATATTTTTAAATACAAAGAATCTTTGCAACAGCCATTTACATTCAAGGCCTCTAAGTAGTTTTACAAGTGGTCTCAAATACATCTGCTAAGTTGAAACAAATCTCATCCTTTCAAATTAATCATGCTTGTTTCAAGCTTTTCGCAAGGGGGGAAAAAAAAAAGAACACTATCATAACAGTAGGCAGCTCTTCCAGAACTCTACACAGTAAAAAGAGTTGAACTGAAGCAAATGAGATGGCAAAGGCAATATTGAATCCAACAGAAAGAGCAATCCAGGGACTGAGCTCATATTCTAGAGCCTTTGAAAACCTTAATTCAATAAATACCAATTGAAATAATTGGTAATGAAGGTTTTTTTAATGTGATCCAAATCTTACTCAGGTTAACAGAAACAGTCCTCACTACCACAAAAGGGTTTGGATCAAATCATGTTTTTAAAGAAAGAAAAAACAAGCAAAAACGCACACACGAAAAAAAACCACACCACAAACCCACACTGATTTTCAAGCCTTAACGTTTGCCTCGCCTTTCCCTCCAGCCCCAGCCCAAGTGGGTTTGAACCTTTACCCTACCACTATTGCCCAGGCAGCACGATCCTGCAATGATCCTATTTTCATTTCTCAGTGTTTCCTTCCTGCTTGTAGTACTGAAGTCAACATCGTAGCTGAGGGAAACAGTACACACAACAGGGAGTCTTCTTAGATGTTAGCATATACTATGGCCTTACTACTCAGAAAATCTTTTAAAACTGTTCAAAAATCCATGAGTGTGATGGGAAAGCCCATCTCCCTCCAGAGGTGGTCGCTCAGTATCATAAAATGTGTCATACAGCTCAGATAGTTGTGATAAACTCAGATCATAGAGGTAACAACATGATGTGGGAAACGGGAAGGCAATCACCCTTCTTACAAACAGTCATGCTAGCACAGGGGAAATTTAGGGAGAAATACAGGGAAATGAAAGAGAGGAGAGAAAGATGGAATGGGCAGCAGCAGCAGAAAAAAAAGTCCCCCATCCTATATGAGTAATTCAGTAATAAGATTTAATTCTGAAAATACCTATTTACATAAAGGCATTGAAAGACACATGCTCCACCTCAGATCTGGCTTTCATTTTAAAGAGATTGCCCAGGAAGTTTGCATGAATATGATTCATCACAACCTACATACTACTGAAATAATTCCTTGTATAATTCTGCCAAGCACAATCATAAATCTGACAAAATGCAGAACTCATGTATGCACATCTTCCAAAATAAAGTAATATAAAAAGAAACTGTGGACTTCTAGGAGCTCGTTCAATAAAATAGCCCTTCTTTTTGGAACAGAGTGCAGCCACGAAGCAACCAGCTGAATATACGTGGGGTTTTCTATTTTTTTTTTTTTTTTTTTTTTTTGTTGCATGGCATTCACATTCATATCCATGATTTCCAAAGACAGTCTCATTAAGCAGTGTGCAAAAAGAATGAGGCCACTTTGATGTATAAACCTTCTGAATATTAGAATATTGTATATACTCTCATTTTAATATGGAACCAGCGTTTGCTAATGGAAGTTTATACATTCATGTTATATTAGATCAGTGCATAACATAAGTGAAAAACAAACTTCAAATTACACACACTCTACACACTATTGTAACAATTTAAGCTGAATTTCTTACAAGAGATTTGGAATCAGGTAGAAGTAAGCAGTTTTGAATTTGCAGGATTCCTGAAGACAGAAAGACAAAGGCATAGCCTTCCTAACAGACCATTAGTGCCTATTGAAGAAACACAGAATGTTATCTGAAAGACGGGCCACGTTACTGTAATCTTGTTTGCATTAAAATAAACAGGTGTTTTCTTTTACCTTTGCAAATTCCAAGCGCAGAGACTATCTAATTCTCACTCAGCTCTTCTTTACACTAGCATATTTTTGGATGATGATGGACAACCATGAAAGAAAAAAGTTAATAGAACTTTGCCAAAGTCAAGTTAAAGGAAACAATGCCATTTTTTTCTGACTCTGGAACAAAAAAAAGAAAACAGGGAAATTTATTTTTTCTCTGTTACGAAGTTGAAGAAAGCGAAAGCTGATCAGTAATGAATTAGTAGGTCACCTACACCCAAATAAACTTTTGCCTCCAAAATAACATGCATTATGATAATACTAACTGCTTACTTAAATGGGAGATTTCCTAGGTTATAAATTAAGGCCCATACCATAAAGAATTACAATCAGTGAAAACTTTGCCTTTGACTTTCATGAACGTAAGATTACATTCTAAAAAATGTCACTAAAGTTATTACAAGACCATTGCCAGGAATGTGACTACTGAGCATTATCACAATGCATAAGAAGTCCCTTTAGTTGGGCACCGAAGTTTGCCACTGAAGGCAATCAGATACTTTTGTGGAAACTAATATTATTTTCCTCTTTAAATAACTTGATCAAAATCAGTGGAGCAATTCATAACATAAAATATACATTATGTTGGATGACGAGTCAAAATCTTGCCCGTTCAGAAAATTAAAAGTCTGGTTTGGATATGCATATCTTGTCAGGTAATTTGCTCAGCCAGATAAAATCTTCTGTAGATACGGTTTTTTGCTCATTGCCTTTCTAGTAAATCAATCCTTGTAATAGTACATAAAACCTAATCATTATCCAGATGAGTCCCTACTTATCAGGTCATTTGATGACATGCTGCCTAAATGAATCTTATTTATAAAGTCTTCTCTTAACCTCTCAATGCCAAGATTCATGGCTAACATGCCTGAATGTGCAGCATTCATAATTAGCAGAAATCCCTGTAGGAAAACTATTCCTAGACAAATTGAAGAACAGAGAAATGTACCTTGTGCAACTGATGCACACATCATGAATGAAATCATTACCGTTTGTGCTGCTATTATCTACTCAATGGCAATAAACTTAAGTACAAGACTCATCTGTTACATCAGACATTTTCATGACGCAAGTACAGTAATGGCAGAAAGTCATCACCTCTCATCATCGGCTCTTTTGGACAGGACCTTCCTCAAGGACAGTAATATCAAATACCGATCAGGAAAGAACTCCCAACCAGTAATTTATTGAACCATTTTTTCTCCTTTTCCTGTTCATGAATTGACCATGCAGAGTTTGCCATGTTCTCAGTGGGATTCGTCATTCAAAGTATTTCACCTATTTCAGCAACAAATGAGTTTTGATCCATCGATAATTTTCAAATTACAAATATTCACAGCCAAGGTCTGTTCTTTGTTTGTAAGAGCTTTAAGTCACATGAGACAGGACTCGCCTCACCTAGCATGGTACATAGTGCAAAGTAGTGGTTAGATTCCTCTCCAGTTCATATATGCCCTCAGCGGTTTTCTCCAGCAGTGATTCGTCACATCTTGAAGACAGATAGCAAAGGCATGTAGGGAATCTCCCCCTTCGGAGGTTCCTCTTTCTCCATTACTCACAGAGGAAGCATAGATGGCCAGCTTTGCCCAGATGTCTACATTTTGGACAGCTAAAGCTAAGCAAGATGAATTCCAACAATACAATTTTCCTCCTTGCTAACAATCTTGCGTAACGAACAAATACAATGAAAAATACTGTAGTCAAATGTAAAATTTATTCCTTACTCGAAGTCCAGAAACGTAACAATTATATCTGCCCCACAGGAGCCAAGGGGCTCACTCCAGAGCTCAAACTGCTTCCAGACATTACAGTCAGAGCTATGGCTATATTCTACTGATTCATCAAGTAGGTAGGAAGAAAAGTCTTTCTTCCTTTAAATCTCACTTTTATGGAATACGACTACGTTAAATAAAGATTTCTGTTTCTGACGATACCGAAAATGGTAACACACACATGTAGGTCCTTGAATATAATTGGGGCAGAATCTTTAAACCTTCCTACAACCTGAATTTGCTGTGAGCAGTACCGATTAGAGCATAATTCCTTACACATTCCCACTTACACAAACCCGATTTGTATGCTTTTCCAGGAACGCTTTGGGCACAATTTCTTTTTACCAAGGAAAAGGCATTAACAGAATTCCAACCTAAAAGTGGTTTATTTAGCAGACAGTACTGCTCCTTTCCTTGTCCAGTTGTGCAGAACTACTCTACAATACATCCTTTCATTTATAAAAACAGATATTCTTTGTCCCGGGGATAAAACAACACTTCTAGAAAGCCTAACCTGTTATTAAGAAACTCTTCACATCAACAGATATTGCCATGCATGTCTTGTCTTAGATTTGCTACCAAGACGAAGCACCTCTGATAAATATTCCTAAGGGGAGTCTTTCCATCCTTATTTTAACACCTTTTTAGCATTGCCTTTAGAGATGCAGAGATGATGATATTTACTCAGCCGTTTCACCTTTCCCCTCTACTTCTGTGAGTGGCTCTGATAAATACTGGTAATTTCAAGACTTAGTTTTGAGCCACTCCTTCCCTAACAAAAATGTTAATGTCATCATCTACCCCAGGGAGAAGATTTTTGCAACAATATTATCTCTTTCTTTTCTGAGAAAGAAAAGCTGTTGGCACATTGATAGCAAATTCTGTTTAGTGTTTTATTATGCACAATGGAAAAATATTAAATAGATCAATAGGAAAATGAAGCTGTAGCAAGTTGATCTCCATGGAGTGAGAAAAATGCCGTGGAAATAAGAATTATTAGGAAAAAAAGAAAATTAAATTTACACATTTGAGATAATAAGGCATGTCGCTTATCCTCAGTGGTTTCTCTAATCTAGCTTTACTTAATTGCATTTTTTGTAAAGACATATTGTTTCTTTCCCCAATGGATCTTTTTTGTTGGGGGAGTATATAGTGTAATTACTAGCTCTCAGCATTATCTCTACTTTTATTATAAAATGTCATGATTCTGAAAAGAAAAATTTTATGCACTATATAATGTCAATCATCTGTCTTTATGAGATGGAACAGCATTCACTTTGTTCAAAATGGGTTTTTTGGGGGGGGAAACTGTCTTTCATGTACGGTCATTTTTTTAAAAGCTGTATCCCAATCTGCTTAGCATAAGAGCATAGTCACAGTTACAATCACCCACTTTAAAGGAGATTTGTGTGTGTCAATAACAGCTTTTAAATCTGGATGTACAAAGTCATGCTTGTGAGGATACAGGAGAGCAAATTTTAACATTTTCCCAAACTTCAAAGCCCTGTTTTCATTTTAGAATCTTTGTGATTAAAATCAAAGCCACTGTTGCTTCGCAGCTTCGGAATTTTACTTTGGAAAATCAGATACTTCCTTCCATCGTTATTTCACTTACTGAAGAAATTTCAAAGAGAAAGCTAGCACCTGTTAATAGCTCTTCAACCTTTAGCCCCCCAAAACAGCAAAGACTTATTATGTTTATAGGGCATTCTGACCATACACGGTATTATCCATTACACGACACAGGGGAAAGGAGGTGACACAGAAACAAAGGAGCAGCTTTTATTTAGCCAAGGGGCAGTGCTAACATCCGCACGCGGGGCTTAGCTACCCTCCAAAATTCCCTGTTGTTTAGTAAATATTTCTGGAAACTCTGTTTGGCTTCAGATAGCCTGATCCTGTAATCCATACTCAACTAAAACTCCCACCAAAGCCATGACATTTTGTAACAAAAATGCATCCATCATTGGGAGTTCTACATTTACACATCGACTAAAATGGGCCCTGAAATGTCACTGAAAAGACAGAAATCTCCCAAGCCAAAACAAGGGAGCAAAAAGATAATAGATCATAACAACTGACATCGCAGTGAAAATATTTTGGTCTTGACTCTATGGCCTTTTGAACTGGATAACATCACCACAATCTAATGAAGCTAACGGAACAGCCATTACTTCATTAGATTATCAGGTAATTTTTTGTATATTCAAAAAATAAGAGAAATACCTATTCACAACAGTTTTAATTATTTATATTGTAAATCTATGCTTGTCACATACTTATGAATGCATATTTATACATAATTTATATTATTTATTGTAAATTTATTATATTTGTTATAATTAATTTACTTATATTATTTAAGTATATTTCTGAACGTATTTGCTGGGGATTGTATGCAGAGCCCAGAACAACACCCACCAAACACCGAAGTCAACTGACTTTAACTAAGATACTGCTGCAGTCGCTATTACATTCCTGTACTGACGGAGACACTGATAAGTTTTTTTACATACAAGTTTTTCCAGGCTTGCATTATCATATTCTGAAGCTGTGAATTTCACATTTTTAAGCACATATTACAGTGGGAAACAGTTTCATTTTAAGAGCTCTCTGGGATTTTCTACATGCCTCAGAAATTTTAATGCTATTCCAGGTCCTGGAAAATTATTTACACGTTCTTGTATTTACTACTGTGCAAACCTGGCCATTAAATGCATTGCCGACCAGAATCTGTAAGTAAAAGTGAGCTTATTCAGTGAGTGTTGTCTATGTACTGCAACACATTTTATGCAAGATCACACCTGTGCTCCAATTAGCTCTGATCCCTCCTTACGAGAGTTTCTGAAAATGGAGAAGACAACCAGGGAATAACCAGCTCCAAAATAGCCTGCCAACAGTTAATAGCTTTCACCTATTATCACATTATTTGAAAGGGTGGGATTATTATTTTTTGTTCTTGAGCACCCAGATCATACAGTTAAAAAAAAAAGACAACTCATGCCTTTGGATACAAGACATTTATTGAATCTCTCCAGTGATCAAATTCAAATTTGATGGGAAGCTTACCATTTGTAAATTAGCATTTGGGATTTTATCCTAAGTCTTATAATATTGCAGCACCAGTTGCTCAAGACAAATGATTAATGAAGAAAAACTATGTGAAAGAAAGATTGCAGTCATTTCCCACGTATCTGAGTGGAAAAGATTAGTGTAAGATGAATACTGGAAAAAATTAGAGAGCATCTAGAATAGCAATATAAAGCTATTCTTCAGATGAGGTATTTTCAGAGAGCTCACTGTGCTGGAGAACATTATCTAACAGCGTATGCCTGGAGTGATTACACCTCAGACAAGTCACATTCGTGGGAACGAGGCATCCGATTCTTCTCGTGACTGAGGTTATGCCATCTTGCAAAAAGTATTAGAGTCAGGTCTGCATGGCAGTGTGCCTACACCTTCTGTTTTCTTACTGAATCTGCCAAGAGATCACGAGTGTCTCCCCTTTTAGGCGACAGCACGAGTTTGAGGGTCACTGAACTCAGGTATTTTTTCAGTATATCACAATTAAAGACCAGGGCTATACAGCCCACATCACAGGGACTTGCCGAGAAACAGCCTAATCTTTCTTATTTCATTTTCTTGTCAACAAAGGTGGATAAAGGTTATTAAATTATTGCTTATATGTTACTTATAAATGTATTGTTTGTTTACTGAAATGTTTCTGCTTAGCTGCAGCAATGTTCAACAACTGTTAGAATAATGGCCAATATAATTTTTATATACGGGTATGCAAATGGCAGATACAGGAAGTCACTAAAACCTCTAAAGCACATCTGTTTGAGTTTAGGAACTGACTTTTTGTTTCAGCATGTCAAGACAGTCGTTGTTCTGCTGCTGGAGGTGAGGAGGAGGAGGAGTGCTTGAGTTAGCACCGCGGGATGAGGGCAGTATTTTGTTTTCAGACATTTAAGAAAAGCCCCGTTGCAGGCACAAGATATATAGACCACATACCTCGCCTCAGTAATAAATCAGTACTAGATCAGTATTAAAGGAGTCTCTGGCCTACTGGAGTACAGTCCTGGCAACCTGCAGCCACTAAATATCAGAAAGTTTATTCCCCCGAAGATCCTTCCCTCTGTCTCGGGGAGGGGGACAAGGCATTTTGCTTGCCAGCTATAATTTAAACGGAGCAGTGTTAATCTTCTGTTATCAGTGCCTCCTTCTTGGGGAAGAAGCAAAATACCTGCCCACCTGAATTCATTGTGCAAGGAACAGCAGGACAGGCAACTGCGCATCGTTATTTTCCTGTGAAGATTGGACTAGTCATCACGGACTAGTAAGACAGCACCCGCAGTCTTTTATGGCAGAAAAATCCCATTTTGTCCAGGCCAGGTTAAATTCTTAGCTGGTATAAAATGGGTAGTATCCCTGAAGTGAGTAAGGTGGGCTGATGAGCACTACCAGAACAGCTCCAGTTTATATCTTGTCAGGTTGTGCAACCAATGATCTGCACAGACTCCAGGGGTACGAGCTCAAACAGGCCAAGTATAAGCTTGACTTTAGGCTGTCTTAACACCAAGGAGGTATCTGCTCCTCTGCTCGGCACTGGCAAGCTCCTCAGACCACGTTCTCCTATTTTGCCACCTCCACTGAGTTATCGTTAGAAAGCGAGCTGGCCAGCTTATGGCTTGCCAATGCACATCTATTTTGTATTTAACCTCTCTGCCTGTGTCCAAAAATGGCTTGTTTAGCTACATCCTGGAAAGCATGACCTGGTGTCCTCTCTACAACATTAGTGCCAATGGAATCAGTTTGATTTTCCCAAAATGTTAAAAAAGTGACATCTGAGGTACACAATGTGTTAGCCCAATTACGTATTTTCCTGTGGCTGTTTATGATTATTATCCACTGGACTTTTGACCTCTGAATTTTTGTGCAATCTCCGTAGCTCTGTATACATCACTGCACAGTAGTTTATACAGTTCTGCCAGTGGTAAAATAACTTCAAACTATGTGGTTAGAACATAACTTTTTTAAAGAGATTTGGGTTTATTACATAAAAAGGAATTCTTTCACTTGAAGTACTCATTTGCTTGCAGATTTATGGTATATTTAATTAGTCATTTGGAGTGCAGATCACTACATTCACTAAGGATCAACATATAGTAACTGACTGCAAGCTGGTAAGAAAATATGGTTGAGTTTATAAGGATAGCTGAAGTTCAACTCTAAACTGAGAGGGTGCAGACAGGAGACATGGGAACACGATCTGCCCCCAGGCATCTGCTGGTGAGGGCTTTGAATGAAGCAACCCGTTCAGCCCGGCAGCAGGAAGGCTGGGTGATGCTGGCTAGCCTGGACAAGCAGAAATCTCACGTTCTCATGGAGCAATTTGGCTCCGCTGTCACTTTCTGTTCCCTCCAAAACTGGAGAGCAGCTCTACGAAAGTCTCCACCTGTACCAAGAGGATTGCAAGCCTCCATTGCTTTTCCTCTTTAATAACCTACATATTTGAATTGTGGTCTGCTGCATTTAATGCGACACCTGGCACAGCGGAGCTGTGACCACGCAGAACCCATAGCCACTATCATCATAAAAACAAACCAGCTACTTTATAAAATACCTTCTTTTATTTTGAGTATTAACATGGATTATCCAACATATGAAATAAGACTAGAAAAAAATTCTCTCTTATTAGGAGTTTCCTTCCAACTACCTATAATTCCTTATGGTGCAACAAGTAAGAACAGCAAAGTTGAACACAAAATAAACTTGTATTTATGAATGCATCTCCAGGAAGAGCTTTATTAAGGGGCCAGAAGTTAAACTGCATTCTAATAGGTAATAATAAAGGCTATATACTACAGTTTCTGATAACATTGGCTTAGATTTAGACACACAGCTAAGGTAACCTTCTACTTCTCTTCTTTCATATGAAAGGCTACTGAAAACACTAGAGAATAAAAGAGACTGTCATTAGTTGTCATACTGTGTCTATAATTACTTACTTTGTTCCTGAAGCCATCACCATGATAAATTTGCAGTTTTTCCCATCTGCCACGAGTAGTAATGTGCAATACATTTAACAACTGAATTTGCATATAGAAAGTATCATTGACCTTTGAATTTAAAAGGACAAAGACTTACAAGGACACCCTTTTGAAGCAAAGTGCTTAGTTTAGGAAAAAATGGAACAGCACAAGAGGAATAAAACCCACTATCTCCTGCATATAGGAAAAGTTGCAGTTTTTACGAGCAAGACATTCAAAATCCCTATGAAATAGCTCCCTCGTGAGTGGCCACCTAATAAAGGAAACAATGTCAACTATAAGGAAAATACTAAGGCAGGATTTGCATCGGCTAAATTGGATGCTGCAGTGCACGCAGCTTCGCTGGGAGGCAACCTCTAGACCTGCGACTCCGGTAAACGCAGGGTGACAGCCTGTGCTCTGCCGATTTACAGGGCTGTCTGCTGACAGAAGCTTGCTCCACTCCCACGCCGAGCTGCGCAGGACCTGCAGAGGTGCACAGCGAGACGCAGGGCTTCCCAGCAGCGCTTCCCCCCACCAGCTTGTCATGCCACGAACTGAGCTGCACGCCCTGGGTTTGAAGCTGATTTGCATCCAGACAGGGCAGAGCATAGGCAAAGCAAGCTCATGACAGCCAGCAGCAGGCTTTCTAAAGAGACTGTAAAATTGCATTTGCGGGGGGGAAGGGAAAAAAGGCTAAATTTTTTTTTCCAGTCCTGAGCTGCACCAGGGTCTGGGAAAGCCCTTTCCCCAGTTCAGGCAGCTGTACTGTGCGAGACTATTAGACCTATTGCTGACTCGCCGAACTGCCCCCCCCGGGCAGCAATATAGCCATAGGCAGCTCTCCCGATGCCAGGTTAGCCTAGGCACAGGCTGCACATCCATCCCCTTCATCTGCCCATCCCAACACTTCCAGAGAGTTTTCAGAAAGTTTTCAAGTGCCTGTTTTCCTTATTGTCTACATAGGGGAATCCTCCTGGACTCCCTCTCTGGTCACCTGTAGTAACGTAGAAGACCAGAGCTGGATTTGAAACCCACTCATGAATCAGCAGGACTCCAGCCAGAACTGTAAACTCTGACTCAGTAAAGTAGGTTTGAGCAAAGTGAATTCAAATCGATACTGAATCAAGGCTTTAGCATGGAATCTGACTCTCATTCACTCTCAAGCTTGCTTTGGCAACATGCTACAAAGAAAAGGAGACAAACAGTGTCTTGGTGTCCACTAACACCCAGTTGCTTGCGCCATGACACAAAGGGAGAGCGGAACTGAATTAAAACAGAGTCAAAGCATCTCAAAGTTAGCCTCGCGACTTCAGCTGAGGTGCAACATGTAACGTAGAGCCACCAAAGCCACTGATCTCTGGCATCGCCTCATGTAGCAGAAAAGTTCCTAGATCAAAAAACTCTCTGCCCTCCATCTCTGTCTCATCACAACCCCATCAGCTTCTCCTCCAGGTGAGCAAACCGCGTGTCAGAGACACGTCCCTGCGCTGAGTACATGGCCACGCAGAGAACGGACTCCGAGAGTCACAGCTCACAGCCCACCCTCACCTAACCAGAATCCCTCTTCTGATGGATAATTTTTTATACAGGACATGGAAATGGGACCATAAAAACAGGGAAAATACCAGTTAATAAAAACTGCCTGTAGTAGATGCTCAGGAAGAGCAAACAGTAAAACTACAAGCTGGCGTGAGCTCATTAGAATGGAGAGAGGAATAACCAAATGCTTTCAGGGCTTTGGTGCTAACTAGTCTTCTGATTTCATCAACAATATTGATATAAAAACATAGCAGTGAGAGCAAAAGTCCACTTAACAGTATTTTTATTGTGGTTATGAGCAAACTCTTAGGAAAAAAGGACAGCTATGATAAGTTTATATAATACTTGTCCCCAATCAACAGCTTGGCTCACAGAATGTTCAGTGTGCAGTTTCTGTATACTCAGGAACACTCGGTGGATCTCTCTTCCATACGGTTGTCCAGCCCTTGACCAAAACCATATTAACTCTCAGCAGAGCACCTACAACACTCTTCAACAAGGAGGTCAACAGCTTTAACTATTGACTGAAGAGATGCCTCCCTTCCTTTATTTTAATCCTGGATCTTAGTACTGTTGTTTCAAGGCCTCGATTCTTGCACTAGAATAAACAGTGAATATTTGATTACCACCCACTCTGTCCATGTAGGGGAAAAAAAAAGTAATATTCATGCGTGTCCTACTTGTTCCTCATACAGGAGCCATTTTGTACCTATGATGAACTTCATTGTCCTTCCCTGAACCTTTTAATTTCTGTATTCTTTTTCAGAAGAAAGGACCAGCACTTCACACAGCATTCAAGATATAGAAAAAACACTAAACCATTATTATGCCACTGAGTAAAATCTCTTTTGTTGTTAATTCTGTCCTAATAATATCTAGCATTTGATTTGGTTTTTTGACTGCTACTGCCATTGAATTGATGTGTTAGGGGAACTATGTTTCATTACCAAACCTTGCTCCCAAGTGCTAATTTTGAATTTAAACAAAGATATTCCCCAAGTAATTCCCACTTTTAGCAATTCAGTCCTTTTGTGAATCTGCTACAGGCAACCTGTTGTGAAGCTGGCACACCTGGGATACAGTATTCCAGTCAAATTCCAGAATGCATTTAAGGGGTGGGTTTTTTTGGAGGAATACAGAGTACATTTCATATTCTTGACAATATTCAAATTAATGAAAGTAAGAAAAAACTATAAATCAAGATATTCCCCAAGAGGCTATATGCAGACTTCCCTCTCTCTTCAACCTATCTCTACTGATGTCCTTTTGTTAACATTAATTTTCATATTGTCAATAGCTCTTCCAAATAACTCTTGGGAAGAAATTGCTATAGTTCAGCTTACCATGTCATGAATGAATTATTCATAAATGCCATTTTGTCTCATAAAAACTTAAGATATTAGTTCAGAACATAATCATAAATACAACTTTAACATAGACTGCACATTCCTTAACTCCTACCCTACAATACTTTCCCAGTAAGCTATGATGATTCAAGATAAAATGACACTTGCAAAAGGAAGTTAAAAGTCTTAGAGATGAAGAACTGTTGAATTCTTAATTTCTTAGAACATGGTTTTTTGGTCATTCTTAAAAGGGTTTGCCCAGACTTGTTACTGCATTCCATTCTCCCTGGAGCACTGTGTTTAACTTCAATATACCCAGCGATACTTTCCCCCCCCCCTGTTTACACCACCAAACAAAAGAATCAACACGCTATTCTGTTATAATATGCTCCCTTGTGACTCAAACTGCATGTGTGTGTTTTTGCATGTAATTTAGTAGTGCCTCAGTAGGCTAGCGAGGGGCATTAGCTGCATTGTAAATCAGTCGCGGAGAGAAGATAACAAGAGCAGCAAGTGGTGACAACCATGGACACTGAAACAGTTTCTGTTCCCCAGCAATGTAAGATAATACCGCAGATGCAGGGTATTTCCATTATTTCATTTCTAATTGTGACAAACTGACCGAGAAAAAACCCTTCATACAAAAGGGCAAAGAACTAGAATTAAAAAGGGAAAAAAAAAAGAGAGGAAAACAGTTTAAAAAAAGACAACCTGAGAAGGAGAACAACAGGGTGAAGAAGGACTTGCTGTCTTCTCTCCAGCACTAAATAAGCTGCTATGAGAAAACAGTTCCTGTAAAGAGAACACGCAGTTGAGAACTTCCTGGAGGTATTATATTTGGAAAAACAGCACTTTTGTGTTACCTACAATTATTCTAACAAAGTCTACCTGCAAGCATCAGTAGATATGGGAAAGAACAGACAGCCTACTTACTACTCATTTTATGTTAGTGTTTTTCAATTGGTTTTCCCATGCTTGCTTCTTACAAACTGACCTCAAAAGGCATATGAGTTTTTACTAATATCACCCCCCTATAGTTTCATGAATAGTTTCTGCAAAGAATTCTTAGTTTATATATTCTTAATCCAGTGGAGTACCTACATGTTGCCTCAATTTGTTATCCCCTCCGCCATCCATTAAGAGATTTCCTTGCATTAGCACCTCTGTTAGGTTTTCTGGCACACATTGCATCGATTTGTTCTTACAGAAAATTTACAGTTAATACCTGAGCAGCATTTAAATCTAAATAGACTTGAAGACTTTCCCAAAACTAGCAACTTTTGTTTAATCCTCATACTCAATAACTGCACCTGGTATAAAAAAAACAAAACATATTGAAATCTACTTTTCACAACTATTTCTCTAACACTTTCTGCATTAGCAAACATCTGCTGTGAAGAGTGTTTTCTGGAAAGCAAACAGGCAGCAACAAAAGGGACAGGAGTTTATGACAGGACGAATAATCAGGGAGAATTGTCAGAGGTGTTTGCTTAACTCGACAAGGCAAAACAGGACTGCGAAATGATGCGTCTGGTTGAGTAACATTGGTAGGTGTAGTTCCACTCTTATCTGTCACCAGATGTGAGTTTGGCCCACTGACTGGAAGATGTGTCATGGCTTGGGCTCGTACACTGAACATATGGTGGAGTTAGATTACGAGCAGTGAGAGAAACTCTGTCTCTACACAGTAACTGTGGTCCATTTTCCCTAAATCTGCCTGCTATTGGCTCATTAACAAAAACAAAATCAAACACCTGTGTACCAGTTACAGAGTGAAGTGCCAGCACTGATCCATCTGCAAAGCACATCATTAGCCAACTTCTTTTCTTTGGGTGAGATGCAAGACAGATTCATCAGAGCAAACCCACAGCACCACTAAAGGAACATTATGTGTTCCCAGCCCACCATTCTCCACTTCTTTCTTTGCCTTTTCATGCTGCCATAATGGTGATGAATAGTGATAAAATATTCATTTGTCTCCTCCTCATCAGGTAATTCTCCAGACTCTGGACCAGCACACTGTGAGCTTCATCCTCTCTTCTTTATTGGCCCACCTGCCACTTTATTGGCAGATCTTTCCAGTGTGCCAATTCCCTCATCTGATTGCTCCTCCTGACCAAGTGAGATTTTTCAAAACTATTTAAATGCTGCTGTATTAGGTCTGGCTGGGTTGCAGAGGTGGCTTCTGTGAGAAGATGCCAGGAGCATCCAGTCCTTCCCGTCCCTCCTCTGACTTACTCTGGGAGCACAATGTCATCCGAGTCATTGTATCTTACTCACAGTTCATGATACGATCTATTTAGGTTGGTATTTGTTTAGGATTCTTGACTGTCTTTCCTCACAATTACACAAGCACATCCTATATATATTTACTATTCTTTCAGAAGTAAGATGCTGTAATGATACATCATCATCACATAAGTAAACATTTATTAGAAGATGGTGTCCTGTTCACTCTGACAAAAGCTGAAGAGGAATATTTCTCTCAATTATGTTCTTAACATGAATACAAACAGCAGAGAACAACTTGTGCAGTGCTGATTAGACATTATCACCCTTTAATTTGCTGAAGCTGAGACTATTCAAAAGCTTGGAAAGATCTTGTTCATTGCAGGTGCACACAAAACAACTTAGGCAAGAAGCAGCAGGCATGAACCGACACAGAAGACTGTTAGCTGTGGAGATGCAGATGTACAACAGCATAACACATTTGAGCCGTCAACTGCTTTCTAAAATAGCTGTCACTGTGCACATTCTCAAGGACCAGAGCCAGAAAGCTCCTTGCTGTTGAGCACCACATTTCACTACTGTCTTGGTCGGTCCCCAAGTTCTAGAGCTATGAATCCCATTTAAAAAAAAAAAAAAACCCACAACAAAAAACCACTCCAAGAAAACAAAAAAACCCCCACCCCCAAAAAACCAAACCAAACCAAGCAAACAAAAATACTCCACAAAACCACGAGCCCAAACACGTCCTGGCCTTGCGCTACCCTTTTCCATGTCTTCCTTGCATCCCCTTACGTGACAGAGGACTTCCCATCCTACGGGAAGCGAGTATGTACGTTGGGAAATGTATGCGCTCAGGCACCAGTATATACAGTACTCCAGGGTACAGCCAGGCATAAACTGGTTTTACCAGCCTTCATTCCCAATGAACAGACCCAAATTCAGATGTCTTTATTTCACATTTGTTTGGCTTTCCCTTAAACCTGTTGTGATCTTGCAACTATTGGCCCTAGATTAGCATGGTTTTCCTTTCATTGTTTTCTAATTTACCTGCAGGAGCTTTAATTTGGTGAAATTTGTATCATCATCCTAGCCAGGAAAGCGTAAAAAAGGAAGGCTGAGCAATTTCTGTTGCACCTTTCATACTCTTAAATGCTTGTTGCCTTTCTGAATGCTAAATCAAGCCAGCCAGTGTAGCTAAGTAAGTTAGCCGCATGCTGAGGCATTTGCCAGGAATTCACCTCCCTCAGAGAGTTCAGTAACATTCTCACATCCCTAAACACGTAATATCTGCATCCAAGAAATACTATCCAAACTAAAGCAGATATGTGGAGTACTCCCTGCATACGTAAGAGAAAGTGAAATATCAGCCCAGGTTTGTTGAAAACAAAAAATAAGTAGAGATTCTCCAGGGGGTGTTGTTTGTTCATCTCTTTGTTAAGTTTTAAGATTACAGTTCAGTTTATCTTCTGTCCCTCACCCCTAACCTTTTGACATAAAGATCTGCAGTATCAGAGCTATCAGGCTGGGATTACTTTTATATTTATCCGAGGATAAAAGATGCAGTTCCTTTGACCAGTTTATGAATAAATGGCTAGTAATCTTCTTATCTGCTTACTCCTGTTTACAATTATTCAGTTGTTATAGCTACATGTAAATACCAACAACTCATATACAGAGAAGGGTGCTGTTATGCAAATGAGATGCTTTCATCTCTGTGAATAGCGATGAATCCTGAGGCTGAAGAAGGTCATGGCTAAATGTGAAAGGCAGAATGAATTAAGTACCTACAATCTTATATTTCCTTGATACACCATCCAATGAAGTCAGCAGAATTTCTTTCTAATGCACTAGGGACCAGGTCCAAATCTTGTTCCCCATCTCTTTCACAGGGACCTAACGCATCTTCCAGTACAGAAAGACAAGGTAGAATTTGCAGATACAACACAGAGCGAGCATACTGGAGAGAGAAAGAATGGCAGAGCTGTTAACGAAGATGCAAATTCATCATAGCGATTTCCTTGGATTAAGCTAAACTAAGATGACATTACTGCTAAAAAGGGCTCCCCACTCCAGTAATCCCATCACCTCTCCTTTGTCAGAGTATACTTGCCACACAACTTCACACGATACTAACCTGCTAGCAAACTAACCCAGCAAAAAAACCTTTTTGTTGTTGTTTCATTACTGTATTTAAAATATCAACCCTTTCTCAATGGGAACACAGCAACTAAACACAATTCATCGTGCGGCCACAGTCACTAGTGCAGAGGATGCAGCAAGACTGAAGGGCTATCTTTACCGGCATCATGATGGATCTTGGGTCTGCTTCATCCGACTATGAAATTTCCCTCTTATTTGTAGAAGTCTTTTGCTGCAGCATACCAGACATGTATGGGATGGAATAGCTTGCTAGAAAAGAGGCAGAAAAGGAGTAAAGGAATCTACTACCAGAAATATCCATCCTCCCTGCTTCTCCCAATCCCTATGTTCAAATGAGCCATTATACACCACCTGCTTTAGCTACGGAATAGCCATCAGGATTTCATTCTACACAACCTACTTGGATGATGCTCTGAAAAAGGCTTTCATTGACTCTACTTAATTGGTAGCAGAGCAAACACAGAAGAGCCTGGGTTTTTGAGATAGCAAAAGACATTTTGTTCAAAACTAGGATTACTTTATAATAAATCCATTTGCAAGCAGATAAATGCCAGCAAAGAGACTAGAAATAGGAAGCATCTGTTAAATAAAGCAGGTTACTGACCAAAAAAAAGGAGATTTGGATTTATTTTGAACAAATAAGCTTGGGTTTAAAGGTTATTGTACTAAAGCAAAGTAAAAGACAAAGCAGACTGTTATCCTATTCAATGTAATATGTAGTAAATTAAAGAGTTGGTATGCCTACAGTACATATTGATTATCGTGTACCATGTTTGGTGCTGGTAAATATTTAAGCACATTATTACTCTTCACAGGATTCAGAACACAGCACTCAGATTAATTTCAGACTTCGTATTTAAATTCTTCTGCCAGACTGAGAGCTCTGGGTATACAAAGAGGAAACTTCACAATAAGCTGATTTACCCAGAAAAGCAGAGACACTATGCTGATCTAAACAAACAACCTAACTTTGCCAGTATTTTGACTGGTCACTCAAAGTAAACTACAATGAACTCAAAAGGAATAGCTCCATGGGCCAACCCCAACATTTATAAGATACAGGCATTATTATTTCTACATTACAACTTGGGAAATTAAGATAAAACACCAAAAATCACTGTTACTAAAGGAAACAACTTTCTACTGATGATGTTCAGATCTATACTGTCAGATGTTCAATTTTTGCCCTGCATTGGACATCTCTCTCGGTTCCACAGCCATTCCCACCACTTCTCCACCTTTTACCTGTGATTACATTTCATTCAGAGAAGCTATCCAACAGCTATTCTTAAAGCAGAGAACACTGCTTTATTGTAGCCCTGCCATTTACTGCCTTTATTTTGCCCTGTGTAGATGGAAAGAAATACAAAATCAAATATGTATGTGCATTTCTGCTGGGTATTTCCAGGCAGTAGCCAACTTCTGCATTATCCTTCCCATCAAAGGGATACAGATGTTGCGCATCAGAGAAACAATACATGAAGAGATGAACAGAATCATTCAACTTCCATCTAAAATAAAAACAGGTAGGAAAAAGAAAGCTGTCCATGCACCAAGTTCTGCAAATGGTAGAGGGGAAAAAAAAGCCATTTTTTACCTTCCTATTCCTAAGTTCTTTGTATTAATTTCTTCTGAAATAAGGATAGGATAATTGCATGCAGTCTTTAATATTAATTGCCAC
Organism: Fulmarus glacialis; assembly: GCF_000690835.1. Taxonomy (NCBI): domain Eukaryota; kingdom Metazoa; phylum Chordata; class Aves; order Procellariiformes; family Procellariidae; genus Fulmarus; species Fulmarus glacialis. The sequence goes on along the minus strand of NW_009187111.1, from coordinate 18,705 downwards.
ATAAGCTGTTATAAAAAGGTTTGCTATCTCACAACTCCCACACAGGTAAGCCTAGTCAAAGCCACCTTGGTGGCCAAGGTAACACTCCACAGTGAAAGATGTGTTAAATCAACAGGCCAGCAGTAAGCCTTCTATTTGAGAAGCCTTGCTCATTGCATGCGATCTGAACACAATGAACCAACATTGCTACCTGCAATTGAAGGAGCTTTTAAACACTGTGGGATAGCACTCAAGTCAATGCATCAACCACTTGAATTTCTTTAGCAACCTATATCTGGATAATTCTTTATAAATGCTAGAAGATAGAAAAAGGTACTATAGGAAAAAAAACAATTTCCAAGTTCTATTTTATAACCAATAAGAACTCAGAAACCATAATTCTGGAAGAACAGAATTAGGCAGATTAAGGAATATGTGTCAAAATATTATTTTCCATAAGATATTTGACCAGTTAGAGCATAAAGAAGTTCTTAAGATTTCACTCAGAAGGAATCAGGACATGTATTTATTTATCTTTTTATCTTTACATTTTATCTTAATTGGTGCTAACTACCATATTATCTTAGTAACTCTCTCTATCAAAAGCATTTCATTAAATAGCATAGACATAAGTGGAGCCAGACTTCAGTAGATGGAATGGACAACCTACAGAGCATTCGCGCACGAGAAGAGTGTAAAAGGTTGGCTTTGTCCTAATTAAATGGAAATAAACAGATATTCTCTTTAGCAACAGATACACTTTTTAGAACAAGAACTATAAGACAAAGTTGAAGTGAAGATGTTTCATCAATCAGAGATTCAGAGACGATTCTTTAGGTGGGAGCTGAAGAAACAGCACTGGTGAGACAATAGGTGAAGAGGACATAGAAGATAATATAAAGAAAGGCACAAGAAAGAAAATGAGAAAAATCAGAAGAATTCACCTACACCTATAGTTCATGCTTGGATGCACAAACAGGTATTAGTGTGACTCAGTGTGAAACGATCACTTTGCACATGCAGACCTGCATTTTCCAGGCACTCTGGATGCAGCTCCATTTTTCTGTTCTCCACACGGCTTGTTCTGCAAGCTCTTCTCCATCTCCAGCACCTCTCTGCAGAAATCACTCTGAAGGAGCATAATTACAATGGACAAATGACTTCTGATTCAGCAGACAAATGACTATTTCAAAGCACCTGATCAGGTAGGAAGATGCCTGTAATTTTGACTCATCCAGCTGACCCTAATTTGCAATCAACAGTCTTGTGAATTTTTAATTGCAGATTCTCTGTGCTAAAGCTGTCAGCTGGGTTACAAACCCACAGGACACAGCTTTCCAGGCGTTCAGCATGCCAGGAGGCCTTCAGCACACAAAACAGGAGAGACTATTCCAGAGTGCATCGTGTTGCACAGTATGTTTCACAGGAGGGGGGAAAAAAAAACCCCACAACAAACCACACAACACAAAACAAACAAACAAACAAACCCACCCACACCCACCCCTTCTCCCCACCCAAAAATGGCCAAAAAGCCCTGCAGCCACACAAAGTATTTCCTGTGCAGTTACAGAAGGGATAAACCTGACCTGTACATTAGACTGGAATACAGCAGAGCGCTTGACTGTACAGCTAAGAATAATTAATGGCGATTCGGAAAGGACTGAAGAACAGAAGTGCAAGAAGTTGTCCCACTATTCAGCTACGATCATCTTCCCAGACTTTCACCTGGGCTCCTACCTGCCCAGGCTCCCCTTTTACACCCCCGAGACTGCCACATCCAAAGCCATTTCTTGCTCATTTTGTCCAAAGTGACACCCAACGCCATATTTCTAGCACTACCTGGAAACTATTTGAAATACACCACCACATATCTTGGTCTATGGGTTTAATCAAACTCTCCAGACCCACCCCCTCGCCTCTTACCACCTTTACATGGATAATTTGCCTGTTTCTCTATCTACAGTTGACAATACAGGAGTGACACTTTGGGTGTGAAGGATCTTTCCTGATGTATCACACTGCAGAGCAGTTTGTTTATTTATTGTAATGCAAAGACTTCAATTTTTGCTACAACACTTTACTACTTACTGTTTAAAAGAAACTATATTCTTAGCAGTGCCCGCTATCACTGAATATAATGCACTTAGGCTGTCACCTTAATGCTCAGTATTTATTTGAATTAGATCCCATTATACAGTCTCACTATTTAAATGGAAGTCACTTAGATTGCAAAGTAAGCTGATGCCATTGCAGTTCTCTGAAATGTCTTGCCATTTTATCTCATTGCATATGTTTCCCATTTCACTAGGGCCCTCGCCTCATCAATACTGCCTCTCATTATGTGATCAAATCTTTCCCTTTTGTCACAAAAAGCATATTAGACATCTATTGTGAGAAAATTGGAAAGGAAAGTTTAGAGATGTTATCTCTTCATCTAACTACTGGCCACTAGCTTTCAGTCTTGATGAATAATGTCTAGAAGTTATCCTAAAATCCTCACCCCCCCGAAAACTCTTTGCTGGATTATATCTGTCAGATCTATGTTTTCTGCAAATCCATTGCTGTTAAAGAATGTTATCCATCAACAAAAAGGGTTACAATAACCATTAAGTCTCTGTTAGTGCTGCTTAAGAAATAACAAAGAATTTGAGGCTTTTTTTTCCCCAAGACAAGCAGCACTGAAGTTTTGTTAAAATGAATTTTTGGAAAAAGGGCTAAAAACTTTGTAAGAAACAATCTTTGTTAAAAAAAAAAATCAAAGCTTTTAAAATCCAATTTAAACTGCATTTTAATAATTTCTTGGTTCAAATTCTGAAACAAAATAAAATAAAACTGTACAAGGAAATCCAACATGGTTAAAAATTGCATTAAAATGTCATGCAAGGATATTACTCATGAGGATATTGGAGACTTGGAGAAAAAAGTAACGTTTTACATTCCCTCTCAAGCCAATTTCAAAATGGAACATTAACTATGATAGGACGAGTATCTCTATAATAATTGAATAAAACAGTCATTAAGAACCTAATTTCTTGTGTAGCCTATAAGATTTCAAATTTTTAACTAAATGAGAAATCAATGTTAAGCTAAATTGTGAGAAAAATTATTTGATGTTGCAGTACTAAATTCAGTAAAAGATAAACTCACAAATTAATTTCGGTTCATAAGCTAATAGACTCACAAATGCACCCTCACCCACAAGGTAAGTAAAAACATCAACTGAGTCAGTATTCACAAAGTAAACCAACCGTTCAACAAGCATCAGGCACTCGTCTCTTCAAGGCAGGAGACTGATACACAGCACTCAGCATTTCATTACCTTTTCATTTGCGTGCAGCCAAGAACCCTTTCCAGCCACAGGTACTGCCCAGCGCAGTACAACACAGGGGTAAGTACTTCTGAGAATATTTGTAACTCACCTACAGGCACTCGGACCGCAATACCAATGTGCTCAAAAACCCACCCAAAATCCTCAGGGTCACCACTGACATTTCTAGTCACCAAACCAAGCTTTTTGTACCCAGCTGGGGCCAGGCTGGCTCTGCCAGGGGACTGACTGCTCACAGCCACACCAACAAGCCCTGGTGAAGGATGTCACACAGATATGACAACCACACACGCGGAAATACTAATTTTACAGATTTTAAGAGCCTGACTAGGAGGCTGCAGCCCAGCCTGGCTGCTGTAAGATGTCCTGCGTTTGGGTGAGTTTATGAGAAGCCGGTAGCAAACTGGGTATAACACATTGGGACTACTAATAACCAGCAAGGGCTTCAGGAGAGACTACTGCTTAGCCTAATTTTAGGCTGGAAAACGCTCATATTCTAGGATTGCACATCGAGTCAGTTATAAATAATTCAAAGGCACTTGCTGTGAGAGGCACTACATGCAGCCACCGGCAGTACTCTCAGAAAACAAGAAGTTGTGGTACTGATAAGCCGAGTACAACTTAATTCTCCTAAAACTCCTTTTGCTGCAAAACCCTGGTGTTAGCAGTCACTGGTTTACTGCGGTCAACAGCACTTCCACACTAAGACTGAATTCGGCTCTTTGACCTTACAGTTGACTTAACTGACAATTTGGGGACCTTGTTCACAAGTTAAGCTCACGCTGCTGCATATTCCGGCTGCCTGCTCAACACTGTCAGCAGCCTCGCAGTAATCAGGGCAGCCAAATCCAATGCACAGTGAATTCTGCTTCTTTTCCAGTTGCTGCTCATCGATCTACTAATCCAATTTGGGATAATGAGAAAACAGCAAGACAGCCTGCAATAGGTCAAAGACAACATCTAGATAGTCAGTGACACCTCCCCCCAGTGCCCAGCTATGGTATTAAATAAATGCAGTCACTAATAGGAGGATTTCTTGTGCTCCTAGAGTCAAAAATTCGTTCACTGCATTACTGTCCAAACAACGAAACACAACATGATAAAAAACACGCTTGAAACAGAGTTTATCCCTGATCTCTATTCATGCAGGCAACTGAATAGAGCAAGTATGATTTGGCCCTAAAGCTACCAGTGAGCATCCCCTCCTGTTGCTACAAGCCTACCTGAAAGCAAGGCACACTAGACTGCTGGAAAATGCATACACCAAAACGCATACATGAAACAATGCATACGTAAGCATGGAAAAAGGAGGTGGCAATTGTGCTCCTGCCTTTACACAACCATTCAGTTTCTGAACTGCTCTTCCAGGGCAGGGATGGCAAAGGTTCAACACCTTCCCTCCACCTCTGTCACGTACCTGGAGTCATGTCCCAAATCATGGCTGTAGACTCTAGTACAGAAATCATCTCTATAACAAGTCACTTAATATTTTTGATGTGTGCAGTGAGTTAATTGCATCTAAAAATCATTCTACCAGCAAGAGACTGCCCAAGATGATACAGGAAGCGTGCGGTAGTGCAAGAAATACAGCTTGTGGTTTCCAAGTCCAGCAAGCAGCAATTCATTTGTGCTTTCACCAGCAGCACATGTGACTATGGCCACTCACAGCTAGAAGATGATGCAGATGATTATCCAAGGAGTTCTGGGTACAAATGAATAATAGAGCTATACCAGTTTAAAGTCCCAGATGGAGAATTGCTTACAAGTGCCTGATAGTGTAAGAGTTTTACCCTCCTGTCATACTCCCTAAGGGAAGCAACATAAATGCTTCTAACTGGAAGTTCTGCTACCAATAGCTAGTTTTCCCTCATGCCTCCAGAAAGCCCATGCATCATACCGCTTTTAACTAGCGGTTTATATCGCATCCGCTTCTAATGGTTCTTTGCAAAAATACCAAATTACAACAGCAAAACACCAACAGCTTCCAGTGATTATAGCTACAATTAACTCGCTGTATGTATCAAAAATACTAATGAGGCAATGCATGGTGGCACTCCCAAGAGCAAGAAGTGACGAGCATTAGGTGCTCAGGCAAACGATGAAAAGATAAAAGTCAGAGTGACTACAGAAAAAGAGAAACGCCCTTTTTCTGAGCTTCTTGTAACTTAAATGCTGAACAGGGTAGAAATATCTACCTGCTGCCATAACTTACAAAAGGCTATTCTCAGCAGAACTTAAACATTTCCCATGCACAGTCTTCACCAATAAAAAGAAAAAAGTCATAGAGATTCTCTTCCCGATCATAATATGCACCAGTGATTTCTGAAACAGCAGGCAAAGCAGATGTTGTACTAACTTCCATGCAACGGCATGTGACAGCCACCTTGATTGTCCTTTTCCAGCCATTTAATTCAGTTACTGGGGAAGGCGGTGACACTGATACATCTGCAAGTTCCATGTGTTCCCATAAATCAGGCATTTTAGATCTTTTTTCCCCAGGAAAAATATAAACCCAATTTGGAAGAGACTTAATGGAATATTGCAGTACCAGAAGCACCAGCAGGTGAGATGTAATGTGGCTCCAACATCTCCAGAGCAAACGAACTGCCTGATAACGCAGCACATGTGAACATGACTGTGGATTCACATCGTTGTGGGGAAGTGGGAAATTTAGCTCGATCAAGTTCTAACACGGGAAGATTCATGAGGGTCACCCAAGAGGAAATTTGTCAGCTGCAATAAGCTGTCAGCGGTTCTGTCCAGCTACAGATCTGCATAGAGGTCATCTTCGCCTCCTGAAGCCCAACATCACTCACAGGTAATAAGGAAGAATTACCAACTTCATTTTTTTCAGCACTGGTTTTGTGCTGATATGGGATATCTACAAGGCAGGAGTTAATATAACATAATTTACTTTTAACAAAAAATAACCAATACAAACCATGCATGCATAAGACTGTACTACTTCCAAAGACATAGAAATCCAAGATAGACAAAGGCTTCAAGGTATTACTTCCAGATAAAAGGGCAATCTCAGAGGGAATGGGCCAAAACAAAATGATATTAAGAACAAAAGAAAGAAATCAGCTTTACAAAGTAATAGTCTCGCTTTCCGCAGCTGAGAATAAGGAGTAAGATTTTCAGTCCAAGACATTCTCTTTTTCTTTTCTCAAAAGCCCTTCAGCCTTCCCCTCTCTATTTTTCTTAGGGCAAAAAAAGCATAAGAAAAAAAAAAACCCTGTGCTTTTAACCAGGCAGAAATAAATGTATTGTGCAATATTGCTGTTGAAGTTCAAGAGTAGGGGAATCCACTTTGTCACAGTCACTTTCAATGAACACTCCAGTTTATGATAAGTTTCATAAAAACTGCTTAATTCAACATTTATGAAAGTACTGAAGATAGATGAAAGGTGTAGAAATAGGAATCTCACCAATCAATCATCCCGTTGAAAATGAGCACCCAGAATGATAAGAATGAAGATAGGCTTTTCATGTACATATGGTCTGCTAGATAGAGTGATTGAATGTACTTGCATTTTTAATCAAAATATTCCTACCGTTGCACTATCACATTCAAATTATTTTCTTCCACCACTGAGTATTAGCCCTCTTTTCCCCTTGGGATTAAGTTGCTTGCAATGTTCCCAATGAGAAAAGGAAACACCCTGTGTGGAAAGGTGCTTGATAAAAGATTGACTGAGGAAAAACTTTTTTTTTGTAAAAAATCTTTTAGAAATAAATGATCAGAAGTGAACCCAGAGGCCCAGCTTTCAAATAGCATAACAAAGGAGAACAAAATGGTATTATGCCAGATCACACAATCTGAATCTCAAATTACTTATGCTAGAAAAGTTTTGGGGCAGAGACTACCTTTTAATAATGAATTTTTATAGCTTTCTGTACAAGAAATCTTTGCCAGAAATTATGCTTCTAGGTATAATCATGCTACAAAGACTACTGAAAACAACCTGAGCGTTCGGGCGAAACTGTGCTAAAAATACCCAGCCAGGGCAGATTGTGCCTTCTTCGTTCTAACTGTGAGGTTTTTCATGGGCTAAGAGCCCATCCTGTAACAGAGCTGGGAACTTAACTTATCCAGCTCTTCTCTCAGGGCTCCAACCTATGAGCAATGGAGACAAAAGCCTTATTTATTAGCTCCAAATCAAAAATGAACTTTTTCTGTTCTTTCTCTACAGAAAGAACCATGTGAGATCAGCCTAACTTGGTGCAAAAGCTAGCTGATAGGAAAATTCCTATTCCTTTCATGTTTTTGGAGACTCCAAGAAATAGGTTCAAGTTTATAAAATAAAAGAAAGAGAACCCAAGCTCTTCTGATTTTAATATTAACCTATTTCCCCTTCAATTAAATTGTAAAAGTTACAGTTTGAGACTTAGGTGATAACATATGGTGCAATAAACACTATTATCAGCCTGATGAGTTATTGCAAATAACCACCCAGATTACCAAACTATTTCCATGGAGTTGAACAAGCTGGAATTGAATGCAGATCCACTGTCATTTCACACGTGGGAACATTTATCACAGTGAAGTTTCGATTGATTTTTGCCAATTAATACCGTGTAAGTGCCAATGTTATCTTTCTACGCCTGGAATATCTAGTTGAAAGATAATGATTCCCTTAAAATTTTGATTGTTCCCATTTGACTAATAAGACTCAAGTTCATAGTTTGTAAATAGTATAAGACAAAGGCATAGGTACAGTACTACCACTTCAAATAATCTGCACTGGATTCTTAAGTCCTTCTTACTCCTCTGCTTCTTCAGTTCTGCACACAGAGCAGGAAAATTAAAACAGTAAAACTGAAATAATAATAATAAATTATTACTAGAGATATCTAAGGTCTTTCATAAATAACTCCTCAGAATGGCAACTACATCTCTTCAAACCCCTATTACCTGATTCTTCATTTGGTGCAACAGAACAGATCAACGCCATTCATTTCAAAAACTTCAAACCTCTAACTGAACAGTATTCACCCTAGGACATCCTGCAAGATACATTTAACTGCAACTAATTGAAAAATAACATATTTTTGTTCTCATCAACTCCAGCATCAAATTCCATTGCATAGAAAAAGGGGGAGTGGGAAAGAAAGATGCACATTCATGGGAATAAAAGAAGGAAAATATTCTTTCCATTTCTGGCACTTGAATTTTCCAAAATAACAGAAAAGAGGCTACCTATTCATGAAATCTGTAGTAGTCTTTTCATGGATTTCAAAAGATCTTGCCAAGATAGAGGAGGCAATCCATCACCTTGGAGTCAGTTGCTCCTCCACTGAACTGATATTACAAAGTAGGTGCACGAATCACAGAACAAGTAAAGCCTCCTGGGTTTGTGATGCTGAGTTAGATGCTCGAAGACCCAACAAGTTTTGTGCTCTGGTAGGGTTTTTTTTCTTCTGGATTGCAACATCTGTAACATTTATAGCATCACCTTCAACTGTAGATTATCTGTTGTCTAATAGGCTAAGCCTGTGTTTTAGGTTTCTGCCTGACTAGGAGAGTACACATGGAAAAGAGCAGAGAAATCCTAGACATTTAGGTTCATGAAAAACTGTAGGAGTTTAAATTGTCTGAAAGCTCTACCTCCTGCTGTGTTCGGCCAAAACCTACCTACAGATTCAGTGCTGGTTAGCAGCAGAGCACATGGAATCATTAAGGTTGGAAAAGACCTCTAAGATCATCGAGTCCAACCGTCAACCCAACGCCACCATGCCCACTAAAGCATGTCCCTAAGTGCCTCATCTACATGTCTTTTAAATACCTCCAGGGATGGTGACTCCACCACTTCCCTGGGCAGCCTGTTCCAAGGGCTGACCACTCTTTCAGTAAAGAAGTTTTTCCTAATGTCCAGCCTAAACCTCCCTTGGTGCAACTTGAGGCCGTTTCCTCTCGTCCTATCGCTGGTTACTTGGCAGAAGAGACCAACCCCCCCCTCGCTACACCCTCCTTCCAGGGAGTTGTAGAGCGCGATGAGGTCTCCCCTCAGCCTCCTCTTCTCCAGGCTAAACAGCCCCAGTTCCCTCAGCCGCTCCTCATCACTCAACGCAGACCCACACACGCAGCTTGGTCACACATTGCCCACCTCCTTAGGAAACAGTGCCAAAACCCGCAAACAGCTAACTTGGTCTGCCTGCCATGACCGTACCCCTGCAAATAAGACACACGGACAGCACAGAGCTCTGTGACACACGGCTGAGGGACAGGGGCCACCATGCACCAGGACGGGCTTCGTCCCCACCTCTCCTGGGGCACTTCATGTCCAGTGGTGTAACACAACAGGGCTCAAAGTCACACGGAAAGTCAGCAGCAGGGACAACTTTTGGGTTCCTTTTGCTTTAAGCAAGAGGCTACTCATCCTCCTCATATCCAAAAATACCACAAAATGACACACTGCTTCTGCAGCTTGCCACATCTTCTGGAAATCATTTCTATTTTATGGGGGGGGCGGGGGGGGAATAACCAATAAAATAAATCCAATCTGATTATTTTGAAAAGGACAAAGACAGCAGAGGTGACAGAGATGTAATTGTTAGTCAACCTTACAGCACTTTCCAGTAGAGCTATTTAACATTTGATTCCACTGATAAGAAAAATAATAAACAAAGTTATTATGAAACTGTTCTATCTGTCAGCCAGAAGTCCAGCGAATCATTTATGAATGCGTACCTAGGGCTTCTCTCCCTTCTATTCTCTTTTCCCATCAGAAACTGAAGGTACTTACTTTTTTTTTTTTTAAACTGTCACTTATTTCTTAAATCAACGTGAAAGGAATAAAGTATTGCAATGAGCAAAAATACAAAATAAATGTTTGTAGTTCTGTAATTCTTCGAAATGTCAAAGAAAAACATTAAAACGTATGCTCTGTAAGTTTTCAGCTGAACTTGGCATGACAGTCTATCTATTATTTAAAAGATGTTGAAGCTCAATTCATGAATTATTAAATTCTTGTTACATTTAGTTTCCAATGGAAAAAATTATTTCCTTCAATAAAGGAAATTCAACTTGCTCTATAGTACTTTTCTAAAAAACATGGGATTTAAACTCCTGAAGTTACTCTGAAAAACGAAAGAAATTACTAGTCCAAACTTCATAACTAACATCACTGCCTCATTAAAAGGATGTCCTGTATATTCAATAACCATCAACAATCCTTCAGTATTCCCACATCCACTGCACAAATGTCCTGCATGTGAAATAACCTGCAATGCAGGAGAGGGGGTGGCAATAGCTGCTCCACATGAAACTCCTGAACCTCTAATTCATCCAAGCTGCAGAAATCAAACATCTTCTGGATCCTCCAACCCGCTTACTTCCCACATTTCTCATGACCAACTTCAAAAGACTGCTCACACCATGTTAAAGCACACACAGGTCCAACTATCACAACAAAGTTCTCTGTTGTACTGCTACATCTCCAGCTGGCAAATTTTGATTATAAATCATATCTATCTAAGAGTGCTCAGAGGTATCTCAGAGGTGAACAGCTGCTCACCAGAGAGACTCCTGGCTGTTAGCCTGAAAAAATGGAGTGAGGCTTTGGAATTTAAAAGAATATATCACTCTTCTGAGCGGGAATCCTGTTCACGATTACCAGGATAATTTCCTGGTATGGCTGCTTCAACCAATGCAAACTGCCAGTAGTTTCAGTGGCCACTTCTGCAGCCAGCAATCGATGGGACATGAGCGTTGGTCACCGTGCCGGGGCCACTCACAAGGAGAGTCACAGCTGTAACAGGAATTCCCTGCGCCAGTCCAGGACAGCAAACCAGGCTTGATGCACAGCAGCCTTCACCCACAAGGAACCTAATTATACCTTAGTTCAGGCAACAGCATCTCCACTTTAGACTTTTGTATAGTCTTGCTAATACAAGATTGGTTCTGCTCTAGAATGAGGACTTAATAACTACAGGGATTCAAAACAAACAGCTAACTGAAATGATTTAATGAGAGACACAAAACAAACTCAATGGCACTACTTATAATGCCTAATAAAGTTATTTCACTGTACTCCGGAGGTTAGCTATTCAATTGGCTTCTAAAAATCTATGCCAATATTCTTAAAAGGCTCTGAACAACAAACTGACACAGGTGCAGTGGTTACTCCGTATGACAAGTATTTCAAAGACAGCTACTCAAGCATATGATCCCGCAGATAGAAAACATAATAAAAGTATATTATTATGAAGCTGCCATAACCATCAACCAAAATTACCATGACTAACTGATTAGCTTATAGAGATAAATATTCCAACACCCACCGGGGTATTTTTCCCAGTAAGAAGATAAACTCTGAGTTAGTTTGTTGCACTTTTCAAAGAAATGGTTTAAACTACCAGCATTTCAAGAACAATCCAAAAGAAATGTTGCCATTCAAGAACAACAAATCCTTCTATAAAAAACAGAGTTAAATGCAAGCCTTGTAAAATATTCCTTCCTTCAGCCATGAGTTAATAAATTTTCGGCAAAGCAGATTTTGACATGACATCATCATAAATGCAAACTACCACTGAAGTGGTAGAATTCTTTCCTTAAAGTGCTTTAACCACTTCAACAGTGTTGGCCTCCTGACACTTCTTTTGTGCTCAAGCCCTAAACGTTACTCATTTCTGTACCCAGGCACAAGGATGTTACGTACCAGCCCCCTCCATCCCCAGGATGCACCACCAGAGTGGGTTCAGGGAGAAACTTCAAAGCTTTGCCTTTTCTACCAAGTTGCTCACCTCTCAACAACACTCCTAAACACAGAAATATTCACCCAACACTCCCAGTCCTGCATCTTGACTGGGAGCAGGGAAGTCACCCTGAACAGAGTTAACTGCTGATGAAAGGACTTGGATGATTCCCAAGGATCTTGTAAATATGAAAATACCAGAGAAGAAGTGGCTTACCTTCTTCTCATTCAAGGTATGAATTTGCGATCTGTGTATGAACAATATATGCCTTATTAACATTAACTAGCTTAATAACAGACTCCTCCAGCTCCTGAAGGAAAAATCTTCTGGCCTTTTTAATGCAATCAAAGGATGAGCAACACGTCTTGTCTTCCCAGATTACATCATCAACTGTCAAGGAAAGGGCTTCCCGTTCGACTGTTATGCTTTTTATTGCGATACATGACATCACTTGCAAAGAACAGTGATTTAGTCTTCTTTGTAAATAGAATTATTGACTGGAATGCATTTTGCCCTGCACTGCCATTTGCTTTTAATAGCACTTTTAACACCCTTGCTGCAGTCAGGCCCTGTAAAACAATGAGCCATTTCTGCTCCGAGGTCTTTGCCAAGATTCTTGGTACAGCCCAATCTTCCAGCTCAGAGGCATATTGAAAAAGAAATAAAAATGCCTGTTGTATATAAAGCACAGTTGTTTCTCTTTAGACATTCTGTATTTCAGGTCCAAATCCACAAACAAATACTGGACATGCTTGTAGCAGTAGGAATAGCCTGTCTCTAGGCAGGTATGATACTGCATGATTTAGGCACATCAGTGCGCTTAGCAGAGGGCATCTCTCATGCAATGAGCTGGTATGAGCCAGCCGCATCCTCCCGCAATGCCAACAGCATCCTTTCTGCTAACACCACCGCAGCAGTGGGCAAAACCCCATTTCTTTTCTAGAGACAGTGCTTGTGCAGACTCTGAAGCAATATTAGTAATATTATAGCAATATAAATCTGGGCACAGTTTAATAACCTAAATTGCTTGCAAAGCTCTCCATGCTTTCTGGTGTAGCTTGCGACATACTTTTCCCCTTTAACTGAGGCATTTTGTAGGTTCCTGATGGGGAGTGGCATAAATCAAGGTTCACTGCATCTTCACTCTCCTTACTAAAACTACACAAAAGTATTTTTGGTAGCTCTGAAGAATACTGAAATACAAAAATAACTTTCCAGTGAAACAGTAATGGCACAAGCAGTAAGCATTCCTGATATGAGGATTTAAAATTACTGAACCAAACAACTAGCTGGTACAGTTTGAAAGCCAAGACTTTGTAAAGAAACTGCATGTGTCCCCCCTGTGGGGGGGTCAGGTATCTGGAATTGAACTCTCAAAACAAGCAGAAAAGGTTTATTTTAAAAGAATATTACGTTGCAAAGTTACCACACAACTTCCCTACAAAATGCTACCATCTCAGTGTTTATTACAGAAATCCAACTTTTTCTCTAACTTACGTAAGGGGATATAGCGGAGAAAGTAGCAGCAATCACATTCTCTCCTTGTTGTTAAAGATGCAAAGTCAACTACTTGAAAGTTGGAAATGCCAGAATTAAGATTGACTGTGCAACCTTAATCTGCCCCCTCGTGCCTGTGCAAAATGATACGGTCTTTAATTACATGAACACAAACTTCAATTTTAAGACCCTGCCTTATTCAGCACACTGGATGGATGTCTGTAGGACTATCTTCTATCACAGAAATGGGAAATCCTTAAAGATGACAGGAGGAATGTGAGGGAAGCAAAATGTTGGTCTCATGAATAAGGTAGTTCAGCACCAGAGAAGTGGATCTGTCTTCACAGAAATCAATGGAACCATTCCACTTTGCTTTAGTTTCTCCATTTGAGAAACAGGACAGGCAAAACATTTTTTGGTTGAGATCCGAGATAACTGATTGGAAAGCGATAAGTAAACCAGCTAACATTATTTAACACACAACAGGCTAGTTTTGCAATCCAGGTTCCAGTTCGAAGGGTGATCTTCATGGCCCTTTCTAGCTTCAGTTTTGGGCTCCTGCAAAGGGGGTTGTGCCAAGAAATTTGCTACAATTTAAAACCATTTAATTCTTAAGACTCTATGTGCTTTTTTTCCCCTCCCATTTATAAAATGAAATTAAGTACTTACTGTTCAGTTTTTAATTCAAAGGAGCAAAGTGAGAAATGCTTTGTATTATCGAGTTTTAAGTATCACTGAACTATGTATTAATAAACAGAAAGAGTCGCTCAACAGGACGCAGGTGGCACACGAACCTTGGCTGGACAAAGTTTCGGGAAATTCTTCTGATTGAGGAAGAATCACCACTTCTCTACACCCTCCTGGCCAGAGACCAAACTCTCCCATGTTGCTCCCCCTTTCATCTCACACTTCGGCAAGTGGGCAGTACACAGCATCCATCCAACAGAGAGTGAAATCCATCTCAATGTAAGCCTGATGAAACTGAGAAGTTCTGTCCTTACCTTCCTTCAGCTCCAAAATGGGCTGCAGCTTCAGAGTAATTTTCCCCCCCCATATGTTATAAGAGCCACAAATCCCTGGTTACTTTTGATTTACAATAGAGGTAAGGTCATCCTTATAATGAAAAAAACAAGGTCTATATTTTCAGACACCAAGATACAATTTATCATAGAGATCAATGACACTTTTATTCTCTATAGAGATGAAGTATCTATCTTGCAGTAAAACTACCAGAGGGGTTTTCTCTTTTTTTTTTTTTTCCCTTCCTTTTTTTTAAAGGCCTGTTGCAGGTGCTGCATCATTTGAAAACCAACTTGTAACAGTACATTTTAGCATTAGCATTCAGTTCTCCCAGCTGCCTCTCTAAAATATAGTTCACTTTTCTTATATTAGTGGCTGGAAGAAAAGGGAATGGTGAAATCAGTGAAACAAGACCTGTTTAGATGGTGAAAGGTAATACTAATGGTACCCCCTGAGTCAAGAGGTATTGCTAAGCCCTTTCAATTAAAATAATTGCCCCTTCCCAGCTTTCAGTCTGTGCACCAATGTACTCACCTCTGGAGATTCACACCAGTCTGCGCCAGACTGAAGCAGTCACGGTGGATTATCTGTACGGTTACCCAGCATCACCTTTTTTCTAATAGGACTTCTTTTTTTTTAAACTCCTATTTGAAATTCTCCCCAAGCCCAGTGAAACATGTCTCGCACCTCACCTCCAGCAGTGCTTCTGAATGTCCAAAAACCATTTCAGGCATTTTCACGTACAAAGACTGGCTACTTGTTGCAAGCTTCTGAGTTTATTTAGGAACTGCTCAGTTGTCTAGCTTTGCTGGAATAATAGAAATATTACGTAGTTACTGCTCAGTTGTCTAGCTTTGCTGGAATAACAGAAATATTACGTAGATGTCTTCTGTAAGATATACAGAACTGTATGCCCATCATGGATATGCTTATTGTAGTTGACCCAAATACCATATACCAGTGGTAACTAGGGCTTAGCCTCCGCTACGGAGCTCTACCAGGTAGTTGCATCCTCCACCGTCTCATGGAGAAAAAACAGATACCCATGCACACCAGCTAACACACTGTATTGCCAAGACCACTGACATAGTTATAACTGTATGAAAATAAAATTTCTTTGTCATCTTTTCAAACAGCAAGAACTAAGCTATGAAGGATGTGATAAAGAGGTAACATTCGGTAGCATACGTCGTACCTGCACCAGAGAGCTGTATCAGCAGAAACTCTACAGTAGAGATAGCCTAAATCTTTTGAAAGGTAATAATGTGCATTCCCATGCTGTTTGAGTTACAGCCTTTGTCTCCTCTGCCCACGGTATCCTATGGTAAGATAAGTCTATTAAGAGGATTTCTTTTTTAAAGTTATTCCTTTAAAGCACATAAAATTCCTGATTGTATTGATGGCTGCCCAGGATTAAAACCTTATTCAGATGAATTTCCCTTAAGCTATATGCTTTTCCTAAGTTACCATCATTATTTTCAGGAAAGGAAGGTATTTTAGAGGGTTTTTTTCCTAGTGTTTCAGTTCCATTGGTACCGATTTACCACACATGTTCAATATTTTCACCTTACCTGTACTTCCCAAATGACTATTTTCTGTTTACTGATCTTAGGGCTGCTGAAGGCAAAGTAATTTTTTGCACCGACGCGTCTCAGTTCTCCACTGCTTCTGCATACATTTCTAGTCAAACAGCCACGGACAATACCACATTTGGAGATATTGACATAGACAGGACAACACTTGTTCGGAGGGATTTTCTTACTTTGATGATTTCCAGTTAATAAGATCTGAGAGATTAAAGGGAACCTTTTTATTCTCTGGTTAGTCCTGCCAATTAACCATAATTAATTCCAAAAAAAGACGACTGCTAGACTTTTTAGTAACTTTTATGGCCTTGCCGTAAGCTATTTTCAACTACAGATTTCAAAACACCATCTCCAGGCAGCAAGAAAACAATCAGTGTGTTTATGATGATGTGCCATACTTCTCCTCGAGGTAGTAATTCACCTCTTCCACACACATCAAGTGGAACATTTGAGAGAAAAATTACTTCCTTCATGTTTTTTTCACTGGCATTACATTTCATTCATATTAGCCCAGACTGTTAGGTCAGTGCCTAGCATGGACCCTATGAATGCACTTTTGCATGGCATTTTAAGGAGAAAAGATGCTACAGGACAATAATGGGGATGTCTTAAATATCTTGAGCCTCCTGAATAAGTCACTATGCTGTTCACAGTAATATGATTTTCAATATTACAATACAAAAACATTATTTTTCTTTTGATACACATTAAAAATAATGTGTATCAAAAAATAATGTGTATCCTGTAATAAAATACATGTTTGCGGACCTGATTCAGCTCTGCTTTGTGCTCGTTCATTTGCAGCTACAAAAAGAGAGTTTAAAATGAGCACAAAGTACCATCAAAACCACCTGCTTGTTCTATTTTGCAATCACTTTACAATCAGCCTACAAGGTATTAAATGACTGCAAAAGTGTATGACAATGGAGAAACAAGGAAATAGAGACACAATGAAATCATATGCTTGATCCAGCTGTGTCCTGAGCACCGTCATTTTTGATCCATATGCACGTTTGCAGGAGTGAACTGCTCAGCTTTTAGAAATGAAAAATATCAGTGGATTTTCACTGCCATCATAGATCATCAGAGACATTTTAGGACAGTTGCTGCTCTTGGCTGAAGTATTGCCCAGAATGGAAGCACCAATCTCCCCAGAACTCTGCGCATCCCAGCAAGAGAAATGCTGGAGCTGCTCCTCCGCCATCAGCAAAATACTTGAAATATTTGATTTCATGACTTTGGCCAAACCAAAACCCACAGCAGCAGCTACGTAACATTCCAAAACCAGAGTGAGATTCGACTTCTACAGAAATCCTGTGGAATTATTCCAGATTTTGTAAGACAAAATTGCCTTAAATTGAAGACGGCAATGGGGCTTCTGCAAATTTGGAATGGACTAAGGGAATCAATCTAACAATTTTAAGGAGGAAGGATGAGGAAGAAAACAAATTTTAAAGCTGTATATTCAAAATAACAACGGAATTTTTTTAAAATTATATTATTTTTTCTCCTGTACTGGGGACTACTTTGCATGATAGAAATGGGAAACAGAAATACGGCTCTATTTGTCTCCAAATAAATACGAGCATGTGTCTATTCAGAGACAAATACGTATGTCACCCCTGTGCACAACCGATCCCAAAGTGCCTCCAGCTATGGATGCTCCAGCCCTGCAGGATGGAGTGCTCCCGCGACCAAAGGCTCTAACACAGCCTCGCTGCTCAGCCAGGTCCTGCCACCCTCGACCCGAGGTAGCCAGCACCGAGGCATCTCTGCAGGCTGGGTTATACACCGACATCGCGTACATTCCAGCACAGTTCCACACTGGTTCCAGTCTTCTCTCCAGGGATTTGCCAGTTCATCCTTCCCTCCTCTCATGCCGGCGCCAGGAGCTGGATCAGATGCCCTTAAAACCAGTGGGGAGCAGAATACCCTCATCATTTAAATTTTGCAGTCGTATGTGATCACTCTGCAGTGATTTAATGGCAAATGGAAAAGCAAGGTCTCTTCACTAGGTGTAAACTTTATCATCTGCCTACCTATCAGGCTGCTAAAAAATTCACTTTAAAATAAATTAATACAGAAGAGACATTATTGCACAGGCTAGCAGGAAAAAAAGGGGGGGTTGTGGGTTTGGTTTTTTTAAACTACAAATAAACCATGTTTCCTTTTTCTTGTTTGACTTCACCAAACCTTCCATTGTTTACATATTTCATGAGCAGCCATCCACAAGAGGGTCAGCCTGTGAGATACAAGATCTACTTGTCAAGCACATGCCAGAGTAAAGCATCCTAGTGTTTCAGTATTCAGGAGCCAGCATTAAATTTATCAGAGGTAGCAGCAGATGGGAGATCATCACAGAAAGTATACTTTTTAATTCACAAAACATATGTGCTGATGCAATGCAGCATAGTTGTATGATTTTTATGCAACTTAGAAA
Organism: Fulmarus glacialis; assembly: GCF_000690835.1. NCBI lineage: Eukaryota > Metazoa > Chordata > Aves > Procellariiformes > Procellariidae > Fulmarus > Fulmarus glacialis. The sequence continues at coordinate 155 of NW_009187111.1, read as the reverse complement.
AAGTTTCTGTACAAAGGATACTAATTTTTGTTCATGTTTCACAGTAAAACACTTGTCATATTATATTTTAAAATAATTTCAAAATGTGTACCTGTCATGGTACACATGCTCGCTCACTTGCCCCTCATGGGATGGGGGAGAGAATCGGAAGAATA
>NW_009187110.1:13705-26085 GCF_000690835.1 Fulmarus glacialis | reverse complement strand
TTCCTGCTTATTACAGCTCTGCTCCCTTCAGCAGTCCCGATTCTGGCACTGTGGGGGATCACTTGTCCTGCAGAGCTTGCTGGATGTAAGAACGGCAACTGAAGGAGCAAGAACTATGTTATCCAAGCAAGTCATCCTGCACAGTATCCAGCCATGTGCTGGTGACACAGCATGTGAACAAGTGCAGTATCACTGGGGTACCCACAACTTCATTTTCATTAGCTCACCTGGCTTCTCCTATCTTGTGGGAAAGAGACCAGCATCCCACCAGAGAAATGTGTGCTGAGTTACATGCACCCCACCGTGAGAGGATTTGGGCTGAAATTGTGTTTAACTCACCGACGAAGATAAATTCTTCCTTTTGCCTTTTTGTGATAAAAGTGGCACATTGATCATTTGCAGCCAGAAAAGACTTCCAGGGCCTTTTGGGTGCCTTGAACATTACTGGCAGAGAGACCAGCATCCCACCAGAGAAATGTGTGCTGAGTTACATGCACCCCACCGTGAGAGGATTTGGGCTGAAATTGTGTTTAACTCACCGACGAAGATAAATTCTTCCTTTTGCCTTTTTGTGATAAAAGTGGCACATTGATCATTTGCAGCCAGAAAAGACTTCCAGGGCCTTTTGGGTGCCTTGAACATTACTGGCAGTAGAATTTGAGTAGCAGCAGGTCAGGGCTAGCATCAGCTTATGGAGGTCAGGCCCAAGATGTAGCCACCTGTCCCCTCCAGACCTGGCTGAGCAGGACTGGCCTCACTCCACTGGCCTGAACATGAAGGTCTTAATCCCTCGTGAGTGTCCTCTGCAAAACACAGGGACCTAAGGAGGCAACCCACAGAGATATGTAAAGAAGTGTTTGTTCTTGACTGAGCGTATTAATGAGAAGGAAAAAAAAAAATTTCCCTGCCTTCATTATTAATAGGCATGACTTGGCTGCAGAAACCTAATTTTTTGCCTAAAAAGGGGAGCAAGGTCCGTGCCTTCTCTTAGTGTTATTTCTCCATGTTTTCTGGTGCCCTGAAAAACAGCAAAAGCCAGGTGGAGTCATCCCCCCTCTAGGCAAATGTTATACAACTGTTTGTTATATGAACAAAGTGGCTGACAGATGACCTTCTAAACATACCTAAGTTACTGTTTCCTAGTGCACATGCACATTGAAGCAGGAAACAGACTTCCAGAACATGAAAGCAAGATTTGCTTGCTTATCTCATTGTATTCTAATGTGGTTTGAGGTAAACAAAAGACAACTATGGGCTTTGTTATCTTAATTATTCTGTACAGCCAATATAGAGCAGGATCGCACTACATGATTAAACATAACTCTTACTGGCTTGCAAATTATTAACATAATTCCAGAAAGTGCACATAATTCAGGAAATATTTTTCCTAACGGCCTGTCATGACTAAGTACAGCTTTGTTCAGACCTATGTCGCATAATGGGATAAGAAGTGATCCACAGATAATATTCACCTGGTATTCAGGTGCTGCCTGTCAGTTCTGCACATATTTTCTGCATATCTCTTAGCTGGGGGTTTTGGAACTGATCTGACTATATAAATAGTTGTGTTTTATGACATGCAGTGAAATTAGGGTTCAGTGCAAAGCATGTGGGAGTCCTTCTACAAGTCTGGATTTGTCCTATGTACTTACTCTCTCTAACACTTTTTAGAGAAGCTAGCAATGAAATCACTGTGATACTCACTGAACAACTGTGGGGTTTAGGAGGAGAGGAGTTTGTGCCTTGTCAGGCTGGACTGTTTTAAGATATTTTGTTTGCAGGTATTGAGAGTTACAGTCTTTCAAGTATTAGTTATGGGTCAACTAGAGCTTAATTTCAGCTACAATGGAGGAAGATGGGTGATAACTGGAGAAAAACTGGAAGAAGCTGGATAAATATTTGATATTTTTAAAATGTGAGAAAATTCAATTTAATCTGAGAAGATCTGCAAAGGAAAGATTAAATTCTGCCAGCTCCAGTCCTAGAAATAATCCCCCGTAAATATACCAAACTAGTCACATGAGCCAAATTTTACTTGCAGACTCTTTCCTCAGATGAGTTCCCACCCTTCCGGTACTTTTCTTTTTAAATGTTATTTCCACTAAAAAGGCTAAAACACATTTGGCTTTTCTGATTATACATACGTGATGGCGTGATGCATTTTGATGATGTTTTTTCAATATTCATGACAGACAGTCCCACCCTTTAGGCTGTAAGTCCCTTTGATTTCAGGTGAGATTTTTGCCTAATGATCAGGCCCTGGGGTGTTTGGCTCATCAGTTGCAACGTAATCAGCCAAGAAAAATTTGAATTGATAAAAAGCAGCAATAATGGCACAGACTGCTGGCATAGCAAATACATTTCAGGGTGTATGCGTAAGAAAAATCGCTCCCTCAAAAAAAACAAATAGAAAGGCAATTAATGGTGTGTATGCTACTGTGTCATCCAGTCACAATAAAAGACTTAAGGAGAGATTCAGACAACGTTGTCAAATGTCAAACCAGTCCAGCAACTGTTTCAGGTTGCCGAGAGAAAGTTGATGAGAGAAAGTAATTTCCCAACATTCTATGGGACTGAATCCTCAAAGAGTTTGTGTCCATGGAGGAAGTCCTACAGATCTAGCACAGAGCTTTGAAATCAGCTCCCTGTGCCTGGACATCTGCATCCCAACATCTGCAGCCACCCAAAGGCACCCCAGTGATGTCAGGTAGATGCCACATGGGCTTAAGGATAGGCCAGTAGGGAGACCACTGTAGCGGTGGTTCACAGATAATGGACCACTTATGATACTCAAGGTTGTAGACCGGATGATCCAAAACTGGCCCACGGAACTATATGAAACAACCATGTAATATTTCCAAGGTTTGATGAGAAAGGAGCACCATGGTATGAAAGAATTTTGTAAGATGCCATTAACTCATCCAAGTAGCTGAAGTCACCTGTTTTGGGCAAAGCATCCCCTGACTGAATGTCTAGACTTAACTAGCGTGAACCAGCAAACCTCATCCCAGTACATACACTGCATCTCTTAAGTTTGAGCAAGGTTTGTCAGCGAAGTTGTTTTGGATGGCTTCTAAATTCAAGTCAAAGACCTAGAGGAGAAGTCTTCCCAGGGAATAGCAACAAGTAATCTTAAGCCAGATGGCATAACATATAGCTTCCCTTCTGCTATAGAAATCTTACACAGCATCATGACTGGTTCTCACTTTTGTAATAAAATGTTTTCTGTCCAAATGCTGGACAAAAAGCATCCAGTCTCTGAGGCTGTTTTAAGGTGGCTTTTAGCCACCAAAGCTCCTGGTGTTTCTTTAGAGCATTTTCATTTTCTGAACAGCATAAATGATGTCACTTATCGATTGCCAAACCTATTTCATAATTTCAATAACCTCCAGGGGACTGATTAAATCTGAAATACTTTGGCCTATTTTAAAGGAAGTCTAATCGTGTTTTTAAGTCAGCCTTGGAACACATGATTCTTTATTAACCTAATAAGCCTCCATTATCCCATTCCCAAAGTTCTATTCAAGCCCTGTATTTAGTGTAAAGTACCGTGCACTGGTTAATTAGAGCATATTATCTTGGATGAAAATGCTGAATCTTATTCTGCAGAGTCAGTGCTTGGAGAATTTGTTAATACGCTGCGTGTACCCAGATTGGTTCTTATCTGAGCCTTGGCATGTGTTAGCAGTGCAATTACCTACTTGCAATTGCTGCCTGCTACTTGGCAAAGGGGAATGCTGAACAGAGGGTTATTTCACTAAAGATAGAAAGTGACTCATTTTGATTACTCAGTCATGTCCTCTCCTACTTATGCATGCACAATGGGAAAGTCTGATGGTACCAGAGAAAAGAGAAGCAGCATGTGTTCGAGTCACTTCTCTTATTCACCATTTAGTTGCAGCAAAACTAAAAAGCCAATAATTATAATATAACAAGAGCGAGTAATAAGACATTTCACCTTTGCACATTTAGAAGGCAAATCTGAATTTAAAGGGAAATGACAAGTTGAATATGGCAAGAAGTAAAGGATGTAGATAACTCAATTTCATTTTTGTTTACCACATTTTCCAGTCAGCTTGGCTTTCTGGTCTTTGTCTCTCTGCTAGTGTCGCGAAAAGGAGAAGTGTTTTTGTCCAAACAGCATCCTGCTTTAAATTAGTGTAATACATTTTACATTAAAAGTGCATTTATAAAATACACTCTTCCTAATCCAGTCTAGGAAGATTGAATAGACAGTGTATGTCGGTTAACATTTGTAAAGCCTTCTACTGACTCGGTAGCCCCAGTCCCATGTTTAAGTGACCCAGGCCTATGGAACTCTACTGAGACTCACAGACTTTCAAAACTATCCCTTACAGACATATTCCATTATTTTAAAAGATCTTTCATGAAACTGCTCACCAACTATGTCCCATTTTCCTACTGAAAATATTATTATTAAATTAAAAATTTTGCAGCACTAAAAACTGTATCACTAAAAAGTCACAAGTGAACTGTTTGCCTATACAATAATCTATTCTGATTGATGGTCTGTTCATTAAAACATTGTTATGCATTTTCAATGTTAATTAATTTAGTAATGCTCCCTTAATCTAATGCAACCTTATTTCAAAAATTGGGAAACTGTTTCCATTAAATGTTTCATTTAACCCCCGTAAGGTTTAGACTAACGGTGTCATTTGAAATGCATGCATATTTGTGGTTATACATCTGACAAATTTCTGACAATGGCACATTAACGTAGCAGCAACATTTAAAACGAACACTGAGACAACACATATCGTGCCCTCCTATCACACAGCATACACAGTAGATATTATAGTCTGGAAAAGAGAATGATAAATCTCTATGCCCTTCATGATTTTAAAATAAAATAGTCTATTTCAGCTCTTGTGACATCAGTATTAGTACATCAAGTAAAACAATAACCGTTTCAAAACCATAAAGTAAAAACCTTCAAATGATTTTCTAGAACGTTCTGAAATGAAACACACTCTTAAAAAAACACGTCAACCCTGAGTGACCAGGAAAGCCCCCTCAGACAGTGACTACACTGATGCTGCACGCTTCTTGACCTTTCACCAATGCGCTGTGGTTGTCCCAACACCTTCCACTCCAGCAAAGTTCACGCCTCCCACTGCTGAGACCGCTTTCCTCACTGAGTCCTGACTCCCAGGTCATTTCATGGGTCTTTTGTCCCTGCCCCTCGCAAAAAACATACGATCTCTCTCTTCACCCTTGCCTCCCATAAGACTTCCCTCTCCGAACGGTGTTCGAGGTGAGGGATGAGACCCACTGACGGGACACAGAGCAGCTTCCAAACCAGGGAGCGTGCATGAGGCTTGGAGCGAGGACTGAGGGTTGAAGCCAGCTCCGCTACGAGGGTGACAGTCAGGCTGCGGCGGCGAAGGCTGAGGACCCGTGCCTATAACATTCAAGCAGTAGACCTTTCCTAACGCGGTTTACTTTGGCCACAGTGCATCGGAGCGCGCTCACAAAAGCGGCGCAGCCCCCGTAGCGAAGCGGACCGTGACTCCCAACCACAGAGGCGGTGCCGAGGGGCAGGGGGCAGAATCCTCCTGGCAGCTTAGCTGCCACCACCAGGGCACATGGGCTGAAAAGCTTTGGGCAGAAAGAAGAACTTAAGACACTTTCCAGTAAAATAATAATCAGAGAAGCTTGACGTTTTCTTATTTCAGTTGAAAATAGTCGTCTTTTAGGGAACAAAAATTGTTAGACCAACAAATTGCCCACATCATTGTTACATTTTTCATTAAACGAAACCTCTGATCACTGTTTCAATGAGACTTTAAATTTACATGGCTTTAAATGTCCTTTTCGTACTCTTTCTTTATCTGAAAGCTAGTTCTCAGTGGAAAAGTGTAACGGTTCTCTGCAAATGAGAACATTAAAACATTATTTCAATGAAAAGGATGCATAAAATTCTGCCCAAATGGATACATTTGAACCTTTCAGAATGAGAATAACTTCAATAATTCTATTTTTTTTTCCACAAAATGATTTCCCCATTTTTCAGCCATCTCTAATTATAACAATAACTTGCAGGTGTTTCCTGTTAAGTTGGTAATAACTGTGTCCTGGGATAATAAAACTCTTGGGTTTGGCCCATTTATCATATTTAAATTATAACTTAAAGGTGCATCCTGTTTACAAGGTAATAATTATATATGGGACTAAACAAACTCCTCTGGAGCCAGTCCAGTCTATTGTATTATGTTGGACTGGAGCATGGGCTTGAAGAAACCTTAGGTGGATAATGCCATAGGTGGTAAAAGTTGACTCTCCCCTCTTCACAAAAAATGAGAAAGAAAAAAAAAAAAAAAAAAAAAGTTGGTGTTTTGCCTATATTAGGAAATGAACTTTGAAAAACTAAACAGCCTCCAAAATGAGTGATCAAATGATCTTAAAACCTTAGCTGATGGCCAGACGATTCAGTCAAAACACACCCATCTGAATTCTTTAGGGTGGACGTCAGCACGAGATGTAAATGCGCAGGCGCGCACCCCCCTGTTTTGTCTTCCGTGTCCTTCCAGCGGGTCTCGTGCCCCTCTTTGAACGCGGTCCCCTGGCTGTGGGGCAGCAATGCCATAGCCCCATTCGAAGGCCACTGAACTCAGCCTCCTATATGCCTCCTTGCGCTGTGTGGTGGCTGGGATTTTAAAATATGCCCTTTTTTGTCAGGAGCGAAAACTAGAAGGTTTTAAAAAAAAAAAAAAAAACCTGGGGAAGGAGGTCAGCTACTGAACTCGCAAGTCCTCTGCTAGACCGTTATATCACAATGAGATTTGTTTTTTCATGCAAAGCTCTCCACCTTGCCCCAATCCCTTACACTGATGCGGGCCCAAATTTCCAGCTCCTTCCCCAGCGCCAGCTCCCTTCGGCCAGCCGGTGCTTTCCACCTCAGTTGCTTAACAGCCTGCAGAACCTTGTGCAGTGGGACAACAGTCATTCCTTTGTCGAGGTCAGGACTTAGGGGGCTGGGGAAGGAATTTGGCTTCTCCTGTGTACATAGGAAAGTAACAACTTCAGCGTGAAGCACAGAAAGAGATACTAGCATTCAAAAAAAACACTAGAAAAATAAACTCCAGAAGCGACCAGTGCATTCGCTTGCACTGAAGCTTTGCTTCAGTGTTTCACTGTTATTTCTTAAGAGCAAAATAAGCCCCATTTTTTTTTTTTTTTTTTTTTTGCTACATACTGCACAGTATGAGTAATTCAAGAGGAGAATAAAGGCCGGCATTGTATAGCACACTTTCTCATGCGCACACAAACCTCCTTCCAGCTTACTGAAGGAATCAAAGGGTGGAGGGAGTGTCTCCAGCGTTTCATGTAAATGACATCTTTTTTTCTCCAGTTTTAATGCCACCATAAACTCAGTGTGATGAAGCATTGATGAATAATGAGCCCATGACACATCGTACTTTTAGAACAGCTCATATATTTGGCATATGCCAGGCACCATTTGTGTCAACTTTTTTTTCCCCCCACTCGGGCACAGATTTGTAAACACTTTTACCATAACTAAGAAACGCAGTTTTATTTTCACTCCTCGGGGAAGCCACACTGAGCATCCGCGCAGCTCGCACCAGTTGCCTTCTTTCTTTAGGATGCTGTGAGGCAGCGAGGTTAGTTCTCACCCCCCGCGCAGGAGCCGTGCGCTTGCAGAAGTCGCTGCCCTGCCAGGCCAGCGGCTGCCCTCCGTTGGGAGCTGCCGGCAGGGCTGGTGCATCGCTCTTACCTCACCAAGCACGTCATCTTCCCTGAAGTAGATTCGTGATGGCACCGAGTAGAGAAATCAAGACACCCTTGTGAAAAAATGCAGCTTCTTGTTCATCAAATGACTTGGAGAAAGTTGGGGTTTTAGCTTGCATTTTATTGAGAAGAATGCCCTTTTTCGGTACAGCGTTGTCCTGGATTTCTTGGTAACAACCGAGCCTGTAACTTCTGGATTTAAAACCGCCTAGGAAAGAAGCAGTAGATAAGTCATAAGTCACCAAGTGTGACCCGGTTGCCAGAGGGGGACAGGGAGTTACTGTCATACGGGAAATTAAAAGCCCTGGTTGTGGGTCTCCTGCGGCGGAGGTGTTTCCATCCACATCTGCCAGTCCTACCCCTGCAGCAAGGTCTGTCGTTTAAAGTGGTTTCAGCTCTCCCTGACAAAAGGGAAGATCAGAGATGGCACAGACATACTGGAGACCTCGGTCTTAACTTCTGGTCTGGCCTCCTAAGGATTTCTGTTCAGCTGGCGGTGTAGATTTCACCAGGTGAGGACACCCCGAATGGGGAGGCAGAAGAAAACTTAACAGTGCTAGAGACATAGTATAGGCAAAATGTTTTCCCAGGAAAGGAGGAGGTTGGACACAGTCAGCAGTTTTCAAGTTTGGCAAAAAAGCCCATCATGTAGATGAAAAGGCCTGCTTTCTTATTCTTCAGTGTAAGAGGACCAGCAGCATGAAGTTTTGTCCTATAGAAATCATCTGTAGTGTCTAGCCCAGTGTACAAAGTTTTCCTTCATTTCTCATTTGCCTTTATCACTTTGCCTATGTTGAGATGTGGAACAATATTTTTTTTAAAACCTATTTTTTTCCAATAAATGCTTATAAGCTTTCAAATATGAAAAAGGACTTCTCCTTACTCTCCAGAAAGGTCCTTAATTTCCATAATTGAGGATTTCAAATGGAAACAGGGCATAAGGAAACTACTTGAATCTTCATTGCTCTGAAAAAACATGTAAACATACCAGTTTAAAATCAGACCACTTTTTCCCCATGGTTGCAAAGAATCCTATAATGCTTTCCGCAAGGCTGTTAAAGCTGAAAGAGGTGACATCAGATATCCAGGCTGTCAAGAAGATCATAAGGAAACCTGGATATTGCTGACAAACCATGGGCGTTCCCTTCATTTCCAAAGTTAACAGCGACCCACATTTAGGACCACACATGACACTAGCACAAACGAATGCCATTTCTCAATTACATTACGCTTATTTCCCTGGGTGACGGTCTCTCCGTGGGCGAGATAAGCCCCGGCTACGCAGCGCACGTTTCACAGCACACGTGCTGGGAGCCAGTCGGCTGTGCTCCGGTCGGGGTTTTTGGGTCACATGCAATTCAGAAAGCAGGATGAATCAACCCACTTTATCTTCTAAAAAAAGCCATTACCAGCAGTTTTCTCAGTTTCGTAACAAACCTCCAGAAGGTAAATGAGCCAGTTTCTAATGTCAGAACTGTCTCTTTTTTCCCCTTTTTCTTCAGGCAGATTACACCGAGGACTTGAAATAAGGAACTAAATGAGTTTCTTGAAATTGGCTTTTCCTGGCAAAAATGTAACAGCGCTACGGAAACCACGTTTCTTCTGGCAGAAATAACAGTTCCTATAACTTTTATCAGTCTTTTCACGCCAATAATTTATATTTTAAAACTTACTTAAAGCTGAGGTTGTGTCTGAGGCTAATTATTTGCTTCCAGAAACAGATAAAGCTAAAAGCATGCTGATAATCTGCTTCTAATCTCTCTGTACCAACCTCCTTTGGCCCCATACAAATCTTCTGGTCAATGATAAATTTGGCAGCTCTGTTTTCAGTATTGGCTCAAACTCAGCTGATCTGAATGCTCTTTTTAAAACAAAAACAAAAACAACAACTCCTTTACAAAATACATGGTCACTATTCACTCCAGGCTGCAACTAGTTAGGCTGAAAAAGGGTTAAATCCCAGTTTTGCACGATCGCATTGAGTGCTCCCATTTTATTTGCCTCCTTGATTTTATGTCAGACACATGCCCTTGCTGAAACTACAATACAGTCAGTGTCTGGATCTCCGACAAAGATTAGGCTTTCATCCGTTATTTGTGTTCCTCCTCAGAGTTTTTTAATGATTTTTAGCAGAGAAAAATAACAGTGGTGGCTTGGGAGTGCTTCAGAATGACCCAGCACTCACCATCATGCAGCCCTTTGAGGGATATTTTGGGATCCAGGTTCTGGCTGTTGCTCCATGGGGATCTATGTCTTTTCAGGCAGGTTTCCAGTGACTGGTACGGGATATATAATAATCTGTAATAATAATGAGCAAAATTCTACATTCACCCCAGAGACTGTGGCTCGATACTTTCAGAGAAGCAGCAATCAGGTGGAAGAAACATTCATTTGATCACATCAGCCAGAGCATGTAAGATTTCAGCTCAGCATGGTGTCAGGACGGTGACACCATTCCATGTCACCTGCAAAGCTTTGCCAAAAGAGTTGTCTTTATTCACCACGGACCTTAAGCTTTGTCTGGATCTGAATCCAGACTAGAGCAGTTAGTTCTCCACCTTTTTTCTTAAAACCTTTTTAGCAAGTAGCTCCTTCCAGAGCCCTCTTCAAGTCTTAGAGAGCATGCAGAGAGATTTATGTCTCCTCCTGTGCTCCACCCCTGCAGCACTACTTGTCCTAAACAGCTTAAATAAGGGGAAGCTGGAACTTCTTTTTCACATGATATGTTAGCACTAGACATTGAAGTAACAGTTTTTCCATCTCTGAGTATCCTTTTCCTTAGTCTTTAGCCATCATCCTCTGCTAGAAAACATTTTACATGTTTTTTTTTCTTATAAAAGTGTCTATTAAAAGTCACTTTGCCAATGGCTACCTAACATCACACACAACCTACTTTTCCTCGTATTAGCACTTTGACAAGGAAACACATCAGATGGTTGATAAGCAATCATTTTATAGGGGTGACAGAAGTAGCCTCAGAATTTACCGCTAGGTCTTTGGTTTGCAATGTAAACTTAAAATTTTCCCAGAAGATTAAGGAATTCACACACATAGTGAACTTGCCGTTGTCATTTGCATAAAGATTTGAAGATGAATTAGTAACTGTCTGATCCAAAGTCCACTGAAGCCAGTAAAGGCCATAAAGAATCAAAGACAATAAAGATACAAAAGAGTACTGACAGCCAAGGTATTATTATCCTTTTTTTTTCATAGAACAGTTCAATCAACTCTTCCATTTATGCTCCACAGCATACAAATAAACATACCATGACACATTTTACTGTCCTTGCAAAAACAGTTTAACAGAATAACATCAAATCATCGGTATCAATCAATCCATTAATTTCAACAGAGTTATGTAAGGAATTAATTTTGTACTCAAAGACACAGTAATCTGAGACTGCAAAACAGTACCCTGTTACTAAATCACAGCTGCAGAGGGAGAGACTGGGCTTATGATGGGCGAAGTAAGAATTAGCAACTTTCAACTGTCCAATGTATTATAAACTTACTTGGATTTAACGTACTTACACTGCCTCTACACCAGCCATAAAGTACTCTGACAGCAATTATATATGCAACTCAGACAAGATTATCAGGCAGCCACCAGCACACGAGAGCAAGTGGTATTTAACGAACAGCAGGTACGGTAGCCCCCCCCCTTCTGCTTCCCCCATGTCTGATTCTAGTTTTTCTGTCCAGAAATCTTGCTCATTTTGGCCATTTGTCTGGGATAAGTTTGTAAGTCTTATAGCCAAATCAGAGCTACTGCTACAGCCCATACAGGGACATCTACAAACCCCAGAGAAGTCTAGCCGTGTGCGTTTGCAAATCACTGGTGCAGTACATGCACGGGGTAAAGTCACTGCATAAGTCACGCATGCTTACGTCTCTCTAGGAAATCCCAGAGAGAGATATGGGAGTCCTGCCCTCAACCCTGTCCAAAACAGCTTGATTTTAGCTCTCCTCCAAAGCCTAACAAATAGATGGCCTTTGTCTGATGCCCTGGAGGGCAAATGCAAGCTAATAAAAACTTGAGTCCACACAGATAACGTATAATTGTAACTGGTTTTTAGGTAATGGTCTTCCAGGCTATCTCATTTTTCTCTTTGAACAGGCTTTGAATTACGCTTTTTCAATTTTAGATAAACGTGAACCAGTGGTTTTGCAGCATTAGCAAACTAAGTTAGATTGAATAGTTAGAATTAATGGGCGCTTTGATTTCATCATTTCTCTTTAACCTTGAAAGCAGCAGTCAGGCAGCAAAATCATTTTTTCCCTCCTCATGTTTTCTTTCTCCAGTCGTCTTTCTCCATTCTGCTCCCTCAGCCACTTGCTTCTGGTTTATCCCTGAATGACTAGTTATACCAGGCTTTGACCATACTGCATTTCCTTGACTTCCAATTCACGGGTGCTCTCTAGAACATCAGCCCCCACATCACAGTATTTTCAGTATTTAAGTGTGAGTATTTGTAATCAGGATGAAGTAAAAATATTTCTGTTGGTGATGACACACCCAAACAGTTGTTTTGCCTGTACTTTTTTTGATCTCATTCTGAATCCATTTTAATGGTCATTAGTGAAACTGCTCTGTTGTGGAGTCTGAA
>NW_009187110.1:0-13674 GCF_000690835.1 Fulmarus glacialis | reverse complement strand
ACTGCTGAAGGCAGGAACGCTCACTTGCCAACTTGCTTTTGCTCCAATGGCTTATATGAAGCAGAAGCAATCTCTGAGGAGCTCTCACACACGTTCTCCCTTACCCTCAAGCAGATATGGCACCCCAAGCAAGCCTAAATGAGCCATTCCCAACCATGATGGACCAAGGGGCCTTTGGCAGTCCTGAAATGAACTTAGCCTCACATAAAACTAATGAGTCTGCAAATCCTTGGTTAATATAGCTATCAAAGACAGCTGTAGATCATGCACCCAGCCTCACCCAGCAGTTTGAAAACCACTGACCTTTAACAGCAGGATACCTAAGTTTCCAGTGTAGAGGCCTCAGATCTTCTTCTGGTGGAGGGGGAGGGCCATATATCACAGCCCCACCAGACCTACTGTGCAGGCATAATACAGACAACTTAAATGAGCACGCAGTCTGATGCCAACATTACTGCATATAAAATATGTGCAATGCATAGGTGATATGTTCAACAGTCCACGTTATACGAGTAGAGTATATAGACTAGATATGTCTTTTCATTCATTTATCGCATAGTTCACACTATGCTGGTCCACCTCTCAGTCCTCTCTCTGCTTTGGACCAAAGGGGACACACAAATGGTAACAGTGGTAGAAGTTGCCACAAGAGCAACGCATGGTCCCAATGCTACCTTTTGCAAGAGCCCCACAATCCCTCTGCTTCTTTGCAAATCTCACACATTCTTCAGAAGATGTGGCAGGAATCACAGTTCACCAGGACAACTCATATCTGGTGTTGGGTGAATTGCCACATAGGAAAGCCCTTTCTGTGGCCAAGCTCCTTGGCCAAGAGCATTCTGTCAGACAGCTGCTCAGCCTGGTACCCACCTCTAGGATAGTCTTGAGGCCATCCTCGTGCCAAGCGCTGGAAAGCAGCTGCAGGGACTTGTGGGGCTCGTGCCTAACCCACGGCTAGGTCTGCAGGGCTGTGCAGGCACAGTCTTGAGGCTGGGCTGGTGGACCAACACATCACTCATCTGTCTTACTAATCTGATAGCAGGCCACAGGGCTGCCTCCGGTGCGCTCCAACTGATGGTCTTGCAGAGAAAGACTCAGCACCCGTAAGAGCAGGCTCCAAGCTGTGCTTGCCTGCCAAAGGAATAGTGCCCGTCCTTTTGTGCTTGACCCATTGGTCTTCCTCTAGCCTAGCTGCCTGTGCTGAAGGACAGAAAACTGCTGTTGGACAGGCAAGGCAAATCCAGGGTTCACACAGCCCCAACCTGTCGTTCAGTAAGGGCAGGTGGGATGTATAGCCAGCGCTTGTTTAGATGATAAGCAGAAAAAGTACGAATGGTAAGAGGCACGTCTAAGGGAATTCAAAGCCTACCCAAAGGCTCAGGTGCAGGAAAGGTGAAACCAGTTTGGCTTTGTTGTTCTCACCAGCACCGTTTTTCCTCCCCACTCTTTATGATTATTTACTTACTTCCATCACCTAGGGGAGAATTTGGGGCAACAGTCAGTGACCCTTGAAAGGGCTGAAATCTTGGGGCTGTTTATCAGATTTCAGCTTGGCTTCCCTTTACTGCTCTTTTTATTTTTCCTCCCCAATATTTATTTGAAAAAGTGTTTTGGCAGGATTTACAATCCTCAAAGCCCTACAGACTTGGAGAGAAAAAAAAAATCTCAGGTGCTACTTAAGAAATTCCTCATTTTTAAACCTCAGTGGATTAAAGTTTCTGCCCTAATGATCTGTGTGAGTGCTTTTGTGTAAAACTTTGAATAACTTTATTGATTACATTCTGTATAGTACAAATCTCTGGACCCTTATTCTTATTTTTCTTTTCTAAAAAAGCTTCTATAAAGACATACAGTACCAGAATGGATTAGTGCATTAGCCCTTGCCTTTGCAGACTTACTTGCAATCCAGACAGGATTTGGATGAAGAGAGTCTTACCGGGCAGGATCATGCTTCGCAATCGAAAATATTTCCATACTGAAAAATGGAAAACATAACATTTAGCACAATTCAGCCTATTTGATAGCCTTTTCTGTGCTGACGCACAGGGATGGCTACAGAAACAGCACCACCAGTCAGCACTGAGATGCTTCGACAGAGCTGTCTCAGAACTAGGATAGTTTTCATAAAGAGCTTTCTCAGAAGAAGAGAAAAGAAAGCCCTTTGGTAAAGCTGAATGGGAGACTCCAGCTGGCATAACAGAAGTTACAGGTGAAAAATGAATTTTATTGGCAGAATGCTTGGGTCTGACTGAAACAGCAGCACAGTGCCCACAATTTTCTCTTTCCTCTGACAGTGTCTCCATAACTATTTTCTTCCTGATGTCTCCCAACACAAGACTCTAAGCAAATAGATGAGAATGGGAATACAAGTTTTAGTTTTAAAATAACCTAGAGGAGCTTCACTCTGTTTTTAGAAAGGAAACAGGATTTCTGTCTAAAACCAGACTCTCCACCCTCCCTCTCTACCCTCCCTTGTCCTTTCCACCTGTTTAGATGTTTTCACAGTGGGATAACACATTCATTCCCTCCAGACCAGGGCTCAGCTGTTAGGAATGGAAAATAAAACCAAAGTTTGCAGAGTATTTTTAGCCCAGAGAAAATAAAGCGGTTGCAAATACCGTACACCCACCAGCTCCTCTGGCTTGTGGAGATCTGTGCCCAGAAAGAAAGGAAACCGCAAGACCAGGCTGAACCCATTGATTTGATATCAATGCCAAGTACTCTGCAGTGACTCACCCAACAATCCCACCCTTCTTTTTCTGTCTGTTTAAAGGTGCCCTCCCCAGAAGTCACATCATCTGGTCTTTCCCATCTTTGTGGCACTGGTGCTTTCACTACCATATATGCACTTAGCTGGCCTCAGCCCATTACCCTCATCCCTTTGTACGAGATAATCTGCTGATGACTGGCTAATCAGCAGGTTGCAGATGAGTCTCCTGTTTCCCTCTGATCTCACAAATCTCAAGGGACTGGCCTTCTGAGAGGAGACAGTGCGTAAGGGGATACAACACTAAACAGATGACACATATTTTAGATCCACCTAATGGCTGCTCCTGGTTTCCAGACTCCCCAAATGCCATTTGTTTTTAACAAATGGCCACACAAGCTGTGGAGATGATATTTTAAAAATGTCTTTGAAAGGGCTGACTTGCCTCCAATGGCATTTGCAGCATGTGTGCCCCTGACAGTAGTCCTCTGTGCTGTCAAGCTGCTCCCACTGCAGGTAAAAATTAAGTATTCTGAAGAAGAAATTATAAACTGACAACAAAATGGGTTTAGAGAAAGCCCGTCCTGAATGGGAGAGGTGGTTTAAGAGCCAAAAAGAGGAGGATCTAGATCTGACTAGCATCTATGGTTAGGTCTGAGCATCCTCGGACTGTGAGCTGTAAGTAAGTTTATGCTTAAGTTGTAGCAAAGCAGTGATTTCTTCATTGCTGCATTGACTGTGCAGCATCTTGTATGCAAGAGCAACACAGGATGCTGGCAAAACTGTAACAAAAAACTGCTGAAAGGAAGTTACAAATCCTGAAATATCCTTTGCGCAAATTCTTCCAATTTTCTCTTTCTGTCCCAGGAAAATCTGAAGATTTTGTACAACTGTCTAAGACATCCCCCACTGCACATCTCAGACAGGGCCCCTGTAGAGCAGCAAAAGGCATCCTAGCTCAGTTTTGCAGCCTGTATGCAGTGGCCATATTTTTAATATGAAAAAAACAGCACAGGGCCCGTTCTCCTGCATTTATGCCAATGGGCTCAGCACAGTTCCCACCCATCCTATTTTACCTTCCAACACAGAGAAGTGTTTCCATACCCACATGTTGTCTAGGAGGGCAACAGAGCCAGCACCATGGTAGCAATTTAACAGTACGGATGATCAGGTGCCAGGGCTTAGCCCTGTGTTATGAGTAGAGGTACAGCCACTGAGCCTGAGGTGTGCCAAGTGTGTTGGACCCGTTGCACACACCAAAACATTGGAGCAGTGCACACGTACTAGGTCTCACAAGGACCATACTCATTATGAAGGCATCACAAACAGCTCAGACATATACTTCTGTCCAAGAAATCCTGGAAAGAAATATGGCAACTCCTTTGGGAGCCATTGAACTCTCCTCCTCCATCTCCATTTACTTAGTCATCATCAGCACGCTGTTATGGGTTCACTTAGTTGTAGGAGTATTCCCAACAGACCTCCTTAAAAAGCACTTTCTATTTAAGACTGAAAAGCAGCTGCTGATAATGCTGCCTTAAGCTGGCCATTTTGCTTCTGGCTTCTATAGGTTCCACATTTTTCCTATCCAGCCCGCACAATAAGCATTTTAGCTTCCATTGTCTGGGATTTCCAAAAATGCTCAGTACTGACCTAACTGATCTCACTGTAACCAACACTGTAAGTCTGCTTTGTTTTCCTCTTCTTTTTATTCTTGACAAGATGGAGCATCCGCGTATAAAAGATCATCTGCAAAGTTAAGGCCAGCACACAGTTATTCCAGTAGCTGACACACTGCTACATGAATGCTATTTACAGCAAATGTAATCTGAGTTTATCTTCTACAAAATCTTTAGCACATTATTTCTGGAAGTTCAAGTTATAACTGCTATGATTTGCAAGTAAGCAATTCAAAGAAACAGTTCTATTAATCCGTCCAGTTTGGGGGGGGTGGAGGGACAGAGAAATTAATATTCCTCAAACTTTCAGTCCTTCTGCAGGGAAGTGAGTAACATATGCCTGGAATTATCTATTAGCAAGTGTTTTAACCCTCCCCACATCTGACAATATTGCTGCTAATATATAGCATAAATTCCTTGGGAATGAGCCTTTTTTTCTTTTAGCAAGTCTCAGATGAGGCACCCCCACCAAACTGACCAGATTTACCCAGCTTGGATCCAGGGTGTCGGTAAAGAGCCATCTAGACAACTCTATTTCAGGACTGCTAGCCTCTCCCTAGAAATTACCAGAGGAAAAAAGAAATCACGACAAAAATGAAAACGTTAACAACATGAGCCAGATTTTTAAATGGCAGAATCTCTGTTTATCAAAAGATATCTTTTAATTTTAAACAAGGGCAGTCTAAAACACTGGCTTTCAGTCCTTTTCCAATTCTGTGAACCCAGGGGGGCAGCATCCACTGAAGACTATGCTACAGCAAATTCAAGCACACAAGCCTAAAACAAGAAGTCCTGGTTTTCTCTTTTTAAGCTCCAGGGAGCCCAATAAGAAATCCGCAGACCTCAAGTAAGTCTACCAAAGATAGCAGAAAATAACTAATGTAAAGTAACATTAGCAAAAATGTGCCTACAGGTCAGGAGAGAGGAAAGCACAAGTTTATTCAAGAGTGACTTTTTTCCCAGATGTCTTTCTGAGCAGTGTCACAAAACCTTTGGTACAGTTTCTTATTATTTGCAGGATGCAAGGGAGCAGTGTCACAAAACCTTTGGTACAGTTTCCTACTATTTGCAGGATGCAAGGGGAAAAAAATGGGCATTTTAGTCAAGGCACACATAGCCAAAGCCCTCTATTCAGAGTCTACTTCCACTGAAATTATTGTTAAACTCATAGTGACTCTGACAGGACCAGACTTCAGCAGACACCGAGTGCTTCTAAAGAGTCCAATCTTCATGCCAGGAAAACTGGAGAAACATTAAATTTTGTAACTCATGACAAGAGCACTCTGGATGCTGACTGGAGCTCAGATGTTAGCATTTTTGTTACACAACGTGAGGAGGATACACTTCATAGATGAGCATGAACAATCTCCATACATCTATTCAGCAAGATGTGCACTTAAATACTTACTTACAGCTGCTAAAAATCTCATTTTCCAAGAGCTCTCAAAAGAAGTTTAAGGGCTACTCAGCCGTGACTTGGATGTCAAAAATGGTATTTGGAGGAATCTCAGTTGTTCTCTGACAGAGAACAGATTTTTATTGACTTACCCTAGATACATGGTTCAATCAGATGACTGCAATTGGATTTCTGCTTTCTTGGAAGCTGGGCATTTGCCTTGGCTCGCAGTAGCAGCTTTTGGGTACCTGGTCCCACATGTAAACAGGTAAATAATTGACAGATGGTTTTCTTTATGCAGCTAAGTAATAACTTTCAACATTATGTCAGGAGAGATTAGGAAGCAGGGGAAAAATGCATTGAAGAAAGTTTGGGCTTAAGCTGCCACGCCGTTGTTAGCCAGCATCCCCGCCACGCCAACTGCAGCAGGCGGATTGCACAGGCTCCTAAAGGTGCTCGTTATAGAGGGTGTTTACAGGTGTGCCATTATCAAGTATTGATATAAAATACTACCATGGAAAATCGTGTTTAATAAGCTCCAGCTGCCTGCTAAATTAAAACAAAATTCCTGCAGCAAATAGTCAATTTGAAAAACAAGCAGTAGTAGGACTGAAACAAAGGAGCTGAGCATGAAAAGAACCTTGACTGAATAAAGCTGCAGTTTGGAAAGCATATCAAATGGATGTTTTCCTAGTTTTGCTTTTATGCAGATACTTTCTCCTGCCAGCACAAGTAGCTGCTGAGACCACAGCCTATCTTCTTTTGCCTTTGTATTCCTACATGTGCCCGTAGACTTTGTTTCTGCACGATTGTAGGCTGTATCGCGGGTTTGGCTTATAAAACTCAGTATTTTGCAGAGGTGTAATAATGTGTTTTGTTTCAAAACAGAACTTAAAACAGAAATACAAACACAAACAGCAAGGCCTGGCAGCCTCTTTCCCCTCCCACTCCAAAGAGCTGGTTGTCCTGCTTCCCCTCCCAATTTTCTGTTGGCTCACTGCCTCCCCAGCTGGCAAAAACTGGGGCAATTAACCCTTTCTTCCTAAGGCCAAATGCTAACAAGACCTAGCTGGCTTCCCTCGACAGAGCAAAAGAGCATGGATCACCAGAGTGCGGGGCTGTGCACTGCCCCATCACCCTGCAGCAGGCACCAGCGCCTTTCTCCTCTGCTTGCACAGCACCTACCCCAACAGCCCCCGCTCCGTGCTAGCGCTCCTTCTCGCTACAGCAATGCAAAATAAATACAGTCTACGTGACCTGAACGGCTCTTAACTTTCTCCTTGTGGAAGGGAAATCTGGATTGAGAACCTACAGGCTCATTTTCTCGTTCATTTAAGGAAGACCCAAAGGGACTATCAGTTGCAGAAGAGGGCAGAGAGACCCACACTGGATTTAAGTGAACTGGTTTGGGTACCAGAAGCAGCACAGCTCTGTACTGGATAATTCACTGTTGTTGTTTCCTGCCTAAAGGAAACAGAACCTGCCTTCTCTCTCATTTTCTTTTCAGGAGACCTGGCACATCTGGGGCTACCATAAGCCTAGACTTCATTTGTTTTATGACAGGACTCCTGTAATGGCTGCCCATAGATAAGAAGCTTTGTCAAAATGCTTTCCCAGGGCAGGATAGGATTTTTGGCCATGCACCTTCATTTCCATTATTTTCCATGGTTGCATAAAAGATTTTAGACTAGAGTTGTGTAGTTTAGAGGGCCAGTGCTGTTCAGAAAGGATACTGGAGACCCTTCCACATCTGAGACAAAGGCTTTTTGTTATTCCCACAGACTCCATCGGAGTAACAGACTTGCATCTTCCATCAAAGCTGACTAAAGCTTTGCTGTGCACCAGCAAATCACAGCAATGAAGGCTGAATGCAATTTCCATTCTATCATCTATGAACACAGCTTTTTAGTTGCTCATAACTCTCTCAATCAAATTTTGTTGGATCAAAAGTGTCCATTCTGTTCATTTTTGAGTATCAGGAAAACTGGCATAGCTTACTTGTGCTTCAAAACGCAAACAAGCAAATGCATAATTGTGCCTTAGATGCCAACACAAACACTGATGTTTATTGTAATGGTTGGACATACTGGCAATATATTTCGGGTATACTAGTGAAATGTAAAAAGCAGATTAAGTATGCAGAGAACTGGTTGAGTAGCTTTGACATTGTGACAATAACCGTTTTCATACACAGTAAAAATTTCCATTACGTTTCTTGGCTTGGTCCAAATTCAGGAGGCTGGATGTGGCACACTTGGTAGAACTTGCTAATCAGTTTTTCTGTTTCACCTGAAGTACTTTTCACTTTGGGGGCAATTGTGAAGCAAAATAGAAACAAAGAAAAGAACAGCACACTCTAAAGACTTTTAAGGTAGTCGGGAACAGTGTACTCTTGGAGGCAAGAGTACTATCCTGAGACATGAGCAGAACTGCCTTTTTTGTTTCCATGTTTGTCTTCACCGAGGCTTAATAATACTTTCTAAAAATCTCTTGGGACTTCATAAACTTGTTAAGTCTCAAGGTAACCCTCGCATCATCAAATCCAACGTGACTGGAATTTTAGGTATTTGCTGAGTCTGTGTAATGTGTTCCAGCTAATCATCTTTCAGAAGATTGCACTAAAAATTTCCTTATGCTGTTCGGTAATTTTACATCTTCTTCCTCTTTTCCCCTGATAGCAGGAACGCAGCTGGGACCGCCATCAGTGGTGAGGCTCTGCTGTCAGGGTCAAAAAGAGCCTTTACAGAATGCATAGAGTCAAGGGGGCCATGGACTACATTTGTCCACATATTTTTTTTGCTGTTTACTTTCACAGTTTGCAAATTGATAGAGCTGAGGACTTCTAGAAACTTGTCCTGAACTGAGTCCCTCCAAGTTATTTCTTAGTCCTGAGTCCTGCCCTGTATTTTCTTTTAGTAGTTGGGCATTCCCTTCCAGCCAAGATGGCAAAAAAAGAGGCAACCCTTCAAGCACCTTTCCCTTTTCAGTGGGTAGGATAGAAAGAGTGCAACTCCCCAGCGGCAGCAGCACGTGACCTCCCAAATCCTCCGGTCCCCATGATGGTGCAGCTGATGAGGTTGACAGAGGCAGAAGCAATGCCACCCGAACTCGTGGGTCCATGGACCTCGTGCTCCCTCACTGGGTTTGATAGCAGAACGGCTTAAAAGCCCCCACATGCCACCTCCCCAGACAGCTTGGCCAAAGGGCAGGTCAGGCTGAGATAGTTCATTCCCTTCTCCTTGATCTTTCCCTTTTCCTTGATCTTCAAGGCTTCACAGGAAGCCTTTGAAGCAGTGCATATAAGGGCAAGAGCTGCTGCCTTAGGTTTAGATCCTCACAAATTACATCCATCTTTTACCCAGCTCAAGATGTTCTGTTGAACAATAGACGCAGATACCAAAGACTCATTAAGGCCCTTTTCTCCAAGCACCAAGTTGGAGTATATCCAGGTTTTCAAAGGCTGGACATCATTTAGCCAATCTGCATCCTCTAGAGCATCTCAGAGGCAGACATTTAGCCTGTTAGCCTTAATATTCCTTGAAGATTTCAGACATATGGCTCCTGACCATTTTTCAAATGTGCTTCAGATTCAATCTGCAGAAAAAAATCCAAATTATTCCTTTCTCCAGAAAAATATGTTACAATACTAGTTGCCCTCCCAGGGCCGTTTCTTATTTCTTTGAACTTTTTTGTTAAAAGTAGGAGAAATAGACTGTAAAGGAACAGGACTACATTTGATTTCCATTCATCTGAAGGAGTATATTTCAAATCCTGCATAGCATTTTCTAACACAACTAATATTTCTTTTTGCATTCGTCTTAAGAATTTATTACAAGTGCCAAGTGATAATTTGAACATGGATTAGGCCATCAGCATGAGAAAAGAAATTCAAAAGTCTGGGTGGGAGATTTTGAAGGACAATTATGATTTATAATCTGTGATTTATAAATTGTGATTTATAATCTGTGATTTACAAACTGTGATTTATAATCTGTGACTATTCTTTTATTATGTACTTTGGTTTGCTCTGGTATCTTCATCTTGCTCAGTTGAATTTAATACACGTCATGAAGCCATTTGTTTATTTGCAAAATTTGCTGAAAATCTCTAAGTTAAGTGGAAACAGCATTATGGTACTTTTGGAGAATTATTACATTAGATCTTCAGAGCTCATGTAATAGATGTACTAAATGAACTTAAAAGAGGACTTGCAAAGATATTTCACGATTGCTCATTTTTTATGAGAGCTGCTCATATTAGGGTTCTTACAGTATTTGTTTTATTATCTCCAGTTTCTTGTAACCGCTTTCAGCTGGGATTCCATTTGAGACTTTGATCATTCTTGGAGCTTGTATGGCAGAATGAAAAGGAAATATGGCCCCTAAGAAAGAAAATGCTTCAATAAAAGAAAACTCATTCTATAGTTGGAGGTGTTTGGATGGATCATAGAAAGTCAGATCTTTCAATTAAGTTTGGATTTGGACAAAATGTTACTGCCTGAAAATCATTCCCACTTGATGAGAGACCTGTGAGCAATAAGTTAATGCATCAAGTCCAGCTACTAAAAGACAAACAGCTTCAACACTTTAAAGCATTTCCACTGTTAATGCCTGTGTTGGTTTCAGCAGACAGAAGGTAACTCTCCCGTCTATGCAATAGTGGCTTCGATAATTTTGAACAGCGTCAGTGTGGTCTAAGAGAGTGACGGCCATCTTCTGTTTTGCCATGGGGACTGCAGGGGATAGGGCAGTCAACACCAGTCTGCACAAAAATAAGATAGTTGGTAAATATTGGGAGGAACATTACCCAGAGAACAGCTCCTCAGGTTCAACTGGGCTAGACATGGGGACATTTACTGTGTTACTGGGTCTGCCATCCTGTTCACCCAGGCTCCCATCCTGCAAGCACACTGACTTCAGAGGGCATGACATTATTTAGGGCGCTGTGTCATGGTCTAAGGCAGGACAGCCTCCTTCTGTTTTGTCACAGTTTTAGATCAGCATAAGCTGACACCTTCAGGTGCAGGGGGGCTGCTGAGTATTTACAAGATGCTTCAGATACCAGTGCTAGCAATCTGGCAGCTCTCGCCAGCCCAAAGTCACTTCCAAATCATATGTTTGGGCACTGCATTAAATATTTTGCTTTCAGTTAGCAATAGCATGAGCAGAGCTCTCTCTGTGCTGAGTTTCAATTTTGCACTGTTTCCCTGTGGCCCTTGAAACTGAACTTGCACCAGCCTGCCAGCCGAGGATGAGACTGAATTTTATCCTGTGCCTGAGCTCCTGACTGCCCATTCTTTTTTCGATCAACCAAAAGACTGTTCTTGGGACACTGTGGGGATAGAAGAGACTCCTTAAAAGATTTTATAGCATAGAGAGAGGATCACTGCAGCAGAGCTCACCTATCCCTTCATCTGACCTGCACTAACTGGGGTAAGGCGGGAAGGGGGAGGCAGATGCTGAGAGACCACAGTGTGTCCCTGTGCTCGCTCGTAGCGGAAGCATCTCCTCGCAAGCCAGCCCCAGCCTCGTCCACCACTTGAGGAACACAGGAGGGAATCCAGCCCCTTCATAGCCGTTACGCACACGCTAAATAAAACAGCAACTTGTGACACAAAACTTGTCCCCCTGAATGATTTTGTTTGGATGTATTAACACAGCGCTGGCCAGAGTGCAACCACTGCCAAGCCCTCGCCCTCCCCTTCCACCATTCAGTCTCCGACAAAACTAATGTTAGTGCTGTTGTAAGTAGGGTATCTTAATGCAACGCATACGCAAGATCCCTTTAGATTCTGGTTTATATCTTCAATGAGAACCTTGGCAGCTGTAAAAATATATTTTGGTCTGGTCACTAAGCTAAAGATTTTTTTCCCTCTAATTTCATACACAGTTATTAAAAGAGCTGGGACTTTTGGCAGTGACATTGCGCAGTTCTGTCATCTAATCCCTTCCCCCATATACAAGTTAAAAAATGATTAATTAAAAACCATCCCAGCTTGTATGATTAATACATTTAAACAATTTGAAAATGGACATGCTTTTCATTGTTGTCTGCTTTACAATGTGATGCTTCATCAGAATGAAAGAAAGTGGAATGTTAACAGGGCTAGGATGTTAATTACTTACATCTGAGCCCCCCAAGCTCAGTAACTAGCTACAAGCACGAGCATCTGGAAGTGACAAACAGATTTTTACAAGGCATTACACCGAATTTATCCAGTATTCGTGGCTACATCAGCTCTTTAATTTCGGTTTAACACAGTGGTCTTCATTTGCTGCCCTGCACTCCTGGGCGAGTGTTGCTGGGCACTGTTGGACAGCTGGTACTATTTGATCCTGGAGGCGATTTCATCATTAGCACTGGGAGTCCCATCCCGTGATTGCCATCTCACTAATGAGTACATAAACCGCTTCTTAGGGCTGGATTAGGGAAGGGTAGCAAACGCTTCCAACTCTGCTGGTTTGCAAGCTTTAAGGGAACGCACAAATATAAAATGTTTTCTGGCATCTGAGCAGCTCTCTGGTTTGCTGCTGCGAACACTAGGGCTGTTCTTTCCAAGAGCGATAGTACGAACCCTTGTCCAAGACGCAGGACCAGAGCAGAGGTTTGGGACATGCCATGTGCTTTAGGTGTGTGAGAACATGGTTGGAGTGAACAATGAGGTGCTTGCGGTTGGGGAGATAAGGGTGTGCATTTAGAGCTCCAATTTGCAGAGGGGTGTGCAGAAGGAAGGTTGCATGGGCTAACTGGAAATGGGGGTATGGAAAGTAGAAGGGTGAATGGACGTCCTAGAAATCAAAAGGGGCTGCTGCTGCCATCGCCAGTAGTGATGTAGACACTGTGTTTGAACTCCTACATTTGTCTAAGTACTCCTTCCTTGATATAGAGCACCCTGGCCATACTAGCCCTGATCAGTGTAGCACTAGGAGCCTGAC
Source organism: Fulmarus glacialis (assembly GCF_000690835.1). NCBI lineage: Eukaryota > Metazoa > Chordata > Aves > Procellariiformes > Procellariidae > Fulmarus > Fulmarus glacialis. The sequence goes on along the minus strand of NW_009187110.1, from coordinate 957 downwards.
CTTGTCATTAACAAAGGCATTTCTGTGGATTTAAATGGGCTTTTTGTATGCATATCTAGAACTATAAAAGGCTTTAGGCACCCAAAATAAGACTTCAGCACCTCCCATTCAAAACTTAGACCCAGCACCACAGCTTCGTACACAGAAGCGTACAAATGTACCTACATCTGTGCTTCGGGGTGTGCCCAGCAGTGCCTCTGTTTTGACAGGACTGTGCTGCTCAGTGCCTGTCTCATAGTTAAGCCCTATCATGACCACAGATGTGGCATTTTTCTACATATTTCACACAAACGACTCGATTCATTGAGCAATATCTGAGCAAGCCCATTGAATGATGCTCTGTATGAAATGCTGTGGTCAGTGTGGCTTTCCGTCAGAGCCCAGAGGGTGACAGCGGTGGCATGACTCCTGCTTTAACAATGATTATATTCCTCCGGGTACAGGGGATCTGACTTCAGCTCCTGTGAGGGGTCAGGCATATGTTTCTCCCCTCCAAGTGTCACACTTGCGGGGCTATCCTGAGAAGGTAAGGTCATTCCCGGCCTTTCTGCTCAGCCAACTCCACATGACTACCAGCAATGAAAGATGCATTTAGCTGGAGTCAGTGAGGGCACAATTTCTTTCCCAGCTGGGGAAAGAAGTCGCCAGTAGAGATGCGAGTTTCCATCCCTCAGGCAAAGGAGAAAACTGACCCCTTCTCAGTGGGTGCCTTAACCACTGGGTGCTTGCACAATCAGGAGCTCCTGTGCAGCCATTTCTGATTAAAGAGTGACCCTAGTGAGGTCCTTCAGAAGAAAAGGGATTGCCACCTGATTTCAGGAGAGTTCCAGATTGGTAAATAAATAAAGAAAAGAAAAAAAGAAAAGAAAAAAAAAGGCTAGTACTTAACTTCTTTAATCTAATTGACGTTTTTTATTAGAGGTGTGCAACATAGAATCATGGAATCATAGAATCATT
>NW_009187109.1:0-27026 GCF_000690835.1 Fulmarus glacialis | reverse complement strand
TAAACCACAACAGATGTTTTAAAAAAAAGGTTTCATTCCCATATAAATGTGCATGGTTTAACTATTGACATGGCAGAAGTACTTTTGAATCACCTTATACTTTTACCCTTAACATTATCAAGCAACACTAAGCTGATGCGGTTGCTTGTCACTATTGGCACTGAGCCAATCTATATTTAAACTAAAAATACAGTTTCACATTTTTTGTTTTATGTATTCTAGAATGAAATCTAGCCTAAATATGTAACATCGATGATATACATTTATATTTCTCCAACCTCCCTCCCCCGATTTTCTTATTTGCTCTCATTTTGCACTGCATGTGTTCCAACATGTATCTCCAACCTTGGTCAAAACTAATGATCCAAGCAATTGCCATCAAAGTATGCCTTGAACTAAGAGACCCCGAAATAGCATAGCAGATATGGTATAAAACTGTTCTGACAATGCTTCAGTTGCTCACCTCTGAAGTCAATGCCTTAGGGAAAAACTCCTTAAAAACATTACTTCCGTTTGCCTCATCAGAATGACTTTTCTCGTACGAATTACAATCACATCTCATCCCAGCCTTAATTTACTTTTCGTGCCAGTACTCCAGAGCAGCAGGATTTGATATCACAACTTGCCATTCGATACAGAGAGCTGATTGAAACTGATGAACGGCAGCCCCAGCCTCATAGGGGCTAGGAATGAGCAGTCATTGCTTGATGATCAGCCTTGTAATCATACCATGGATAATACTAATTTACTGACAAACACCACTAGCTACACTGATACGGGTTTTGTGTCAGTCATTAGATTCCGAAAAAGCATGCTACTAAAGAAACAAAGCATACTCATAGCCTGGAGGGATATCCCAGCAGATGCTACAGGTTTGTTTGCAGCATTACCCAGTCTTCACTGAAAGATGACTACTGTCTTCTTCATACTGACGGGAAGGCCCAAGTTCTTTGTACCACATGAGACATGCCAGCTGACTGAACCTGTGAGTTAGAGCACTCACAAGCTGGTCAGGTATTCATGAGCATTGAGTGCTACTGATCATTGAGTGATAAAAGATAAGTAAGCCACCGGACAACATCTAAAGTGTGAGTTGCTATTATATATATATCTGCAGAACCGGACAGCTAGAGTCCTCAGCATGCTGTTTAGTGACGAGTACACCACATGAAGCGGAGTATATGACATACTGCATGAAAGTGGCGATCACATGGCAACAGGTATAGTAGTCAGATATCCCAGTCACTAGACAAGCAAGCTCTGGGAAAGTCAACACAAAAATTAGCCAATGCACGAATAGCCAAACCTCACAAGGAAGCAGGGTTCTTCTCTCAGGAGACAAGTTTCAATAGAGGAGCCCCTTTCTACTTTTATCAGTAGCAGCAAAAGCTACAAATGAACATTGCTGAAGCTGCAAACCTTCATTCTGACATATAAGGGTTTGATAATACTGGCACACACATCAAGGCAGCTACATTCACATAAAACCTTCAGCAAGTTAAGAATAGTAAGCATAAACCACATAGAATAGCACTTCCTTTTAACAAGTCACAAATCAGTTCCTTTCAACAGCATGCCATCTGCTCACTGTGTGTTGAAAAGGTAAAGATGCTTGGTTTGCCTTCCCTGTCATAGTTGTACTATTTTATTTACCTATTACATTGTTCAAAACAGTAGTAATCTTTAATACTGTATGACAGATACCCAAGTGAGCTTCAGTACCTGAATGAACTAACATGGATATGTGAAGCAGAACAGCAGATTATTACCCTTGCTTCTCAGTAATGAGATGTGTAATAGCATTTTATGATTTTATTTTTTTTAAAGTCATCCTCATCATCTCTGTGCCAATATATATCTGATACTATTTCGGGGACAGGGTCACCAAAGCATAACAGATGGAAGCATAACACTTTCTGTTAATAGCAACTTATAAATTATGTTCCATCACAGTTTTTGTGCGTCTCCACTTCACCTTCTTGAAAATGTTCAAAAAATTTTCCCTTCTTCCCCATTGGAAAAAAATACTTCAATTTTCAAACAAGATACTTGGTTCTTACTGTACCTCACTGAAAGTTTTGGTTTTGACTCCTCCCACCCACATTTTCGAATCTGCTTTTTTGCACCACAGGAGAAAGCTAGCGTTCGATTTGCAACCTGCCCAGGTACACCACTCATGCGCATGGAAAGGGCAGGGGGTGGGAAAGGACAGACAGACCGAGCATATGTACAAATCAGGATTCAGGCCTGAGGCAGTAGCTACAATCCCCATCAGGCATCAACCTAGTATTTGTGTCTAAATATTTCAATTTTCAGCAAAAAGTCATTTTTTTTCCCCATGGCAAAACAACAATGAAAAATGACTTTGTAAAAGACTTAGAAAAACATATTTACAGTGGGCAAAATATTCACTCAGGTTTTATTTATTTATTTTCAGTACAAATTAGTTTCTTGGACAAACATTTTGACTGAAATGTCAGCAGTGGTGCGCAGGTCATTTTTCTGCATGGTTGAAATTTCCAGTTTAGAACTAACAATGAGCACGAATACTTCATTTACCGTAGTACCCATTATTCTTGGATTTTAGTATGATGTTTCATATTCAGTTACATTGCTTTTCCCCATAACTTTTGCACAGATTTTTGAGATTCCATAGTCTCCCCCTCTCAAAAAACAGACACCCCCCCCCAATCAAGAACAAAGATTAAACTGTTTTATTGTTCCCCCTTTTGTCCATGATAATCTTACCATGGAAATATCGTAACTTTCAGCATACAAAAAAATTAAGTTTTCAAGAGGGCAACACAATTCTTCTCACCTTCTGCAATGCAGGAGGTAAGGAGACAAGCTGTCTAAGTCAGATGAGTATCTCAGGTAAGGCACTGTGAATGTTCTCCAAGAGATGAAGCATTTCAGCCCAGTACCTATAAGCTCATGAACTCTAAGTTTTATGAGTACCCTGGGCAGAAACTCCAGTTCTTCACTCATTTACAGAAAAAAGTATGCGAATATGATGGTGAAAATTTTAATTAATAGTTTACAATCTGGGAAATTATTTTAATTTAGAAAACAACTATGCCAGCTTCTGAACTTCTACAATGCATAGTAAAAACCATCCCACAAAACAATTTTCTTGCAAGTTTTATTCAACCTGCCTCGAATATGATGAGGTATGTAGATAACTAAGCACTTCACTGGGTCAGGCAAATGGACTTGTCAACAAGAGTTAATTTTATCCCAATCAAAAATGAAACCCTTCATTTAATGTAGCTGTAAGAGAATTATAAGCAATTTTACATTCAGCCTATTTTTATTTAACACTTTGAACAATATTAAAAGATTACCACAGAGACAAGGTCATATCTGCCTGCTCAGATTACACTGTACTTACACCAAACCATACAGCATACATGATTAGCCCTAAAAGGTCTCTTTGGTGATTTTCACTTTTAATGAACTATACAATTATACAATAATTGTAAGGAGGTTTCACAGATAAGCCTCTGTCTTTAGGGGGCACAGTACTGACAGACAGCAATTTTTTTCAAAAAGAAAGAAAATTCACACATCTTCCTTGCTAAATGAACCATAGATATTAATCTGAAACCTTCCATGAACAAGGAAAAAAACAAACAGCAGAAAAGAAACTACAGAACAAATGGGGTAATGGGCTTCACTCAACTACCAATTTACACCAGGTTTGCCCAGGTGAAACTCCATCGATTTTTAGCACTGACAAAAATTGCATTTGTCAAGACAAAACTTCTGCACTTTGATTTTTGCATTGCAACCTTTGCAAAAGTTAAAACCCAAGTATTTACATGGCGGACAAGAGCTAGTTCTGTAGGCTGTCCTACTGCCCAGACAGGTATAAGACTTGGCAAGCAATCAGGTATTTGAAGTTCAACTTTGATGCAACAAGGGTCAAACTGTTACCATAAAGAAAAATTGCTGGCTTTTGCCAACAGGGTCTAATAATGCAGCTGTCGTGAAGGTCGTTTAACAGGCTGATTTGTTAATAAACCTAGGAGAATGGTGCACCACTGAGTTATTTCATCTTGGGAAATAAAATTAGACAACCATTTCTCATAGGCAGATCTTTCTTTTGTACCCTCTATGCTATCTACAACTTAACATTACTGGCGTGAAAACGAAGGCCAGGAAAGTGCAAACAGCTGTACTAGGCCTGTACATAAGAACAAAAGAATGGCTGCACTGGGTCAGAATACAGATACTAGGCCAATATCCTGTGCCTATTGGTAGCCAACAGCAAATGCTTAAAAAATAAGTATAGGGACAGTAATATAATTTAATATTTGTCCTGACCAAGTAATCCATAATTTCAGGACTTCCTCAATCAGACATTACATCCGCACTTCTGTGTTAACTGACCCTGGATGGATTCTTCATCTGTGAGTTTGTCTTACCACTTTTCATATTTTGCTATATTTAATGTACTTAAAACCACTAAAAGAATTTAAACTGTCCTACTAACATGGGAACCTACCAGAGCACTTCTCTTACAGAGAGGAGAGTCATCTGAAAACCACCAGGTAAAGACTCTGGGGCTTTCCCAGTTGCAGATCAGATACCTTTAGACACTGCAGTTTGAAGAAACCCATCTACTTGCAACCTACCCGCTATTTAGCTGCAAATGCTTGAAACCCATTTCTGCTGCAGGGCAGGCCCTCTGTACTGGCCAAGTTTCCTAAGGGCTGCCTGTGCTTGTGAGCATGGCCCAGCTGCTCCTTTCCACTGCAAAGGACTGGTTTGGGCTGTGAGCAAAATGAGCAAACTGGGAAGGCAAACAAATATCAAGCACTGCAGGTGCTCTGGGACTTTGGAGGGTAAGGGGGTGGCACAGGGGAACTAAAGATCATTATTTCCTTGTGGTACCTTGCTTGGAGGATTTGGGATGTCCAGGACTATGCTGGAATGGATTGCTCCCCCCCTCATCATCATACCAGTAAAATACTGCTAAACCTGCGAACACCCAGGCTGCCCCCAGGGAATATCACCCACGCTGAACAACAAAGCACGTCCTGCTGCTACTGAAGGCCCTTCATGAGTCTTGCAGCTTGAAAGCTGACATCACCTTGGCTCCATCCTGTCATCCTCCACTCACCAGCCATAGGGGTCCTGTAAGGAGCCAAATCATGAACCTCATACACCCACAGCCCAAGGCCACACACCACAGACAGGAGCCATACCTGGACCTCCCAAGTTGCACCAGAAGATTAACATGCAATGGCCTGCTAGGAGACTGAGGAAAAAAACCTGTCATACAAGCAAACAACTACAGCTAAACTGTCCTAAACCCATAATACTCTATTGAGCAGACATCCAGATTCAACCTTCATTCAACCTGCCCATGTTTCCAGTCCTATTTCAGAGGCAGATGCTTTTTCACAGGCAGAAAGCTTGGGAGCATGGGCATACATCAAAGGTGTGAGGGAGCTCAACCTGCTCAATAGAAAGTTTCAGGGCATGAGGGAGACAATGGTGAATTATTGTCCAGAAGTAGTAAACCTTTACTCAGTTGTAAAATACTGAACGGAAGACTTGTCTCAGTCACTCAATAGGGCAAAGATCAACTCAGCAAAGAGAAGTCACGAGGTTCAACATGGTGAGGCAAGAACATACTGACTCCCTCCAGCAACAGGCTCGTTTCACCAGAGGCAAGGCAGACTCTTTCACGCTCGGAACGGGCCCTCTCAGCAGGCTGCGTACCAGAGGAAAGCCCACTGCCCCCAGGCTTACCGCCCCTGCATGTTGGCTGGGGACACTGTGGCAAGGGACTCCCCGGGTATGATATCAGGGCTCTATCTGCTTCCTGCTCCTACTTGCCTTTCCTTAGCAATAACGGAAGTATGCATCTGGTGAAAAAACAGCTCTCGGGTAGCATGTTACATGCATTCTAGTCCAACTTACTTTCTGAAGTAAATATTACAATCAACAAACCACACAAATTTTTTTGTTTGTTTTTTTTTTTTTTAATATTAAAGCATATATAAAAGGATCTGGTAGCTGCTAGATGCTACTCTTGGTTTTGGCATATGTAAATTAGTCCTTTCAACCTATTCTAGGGAAAAGAAAAGTTGATACACTTGATGTGAAACATACATTAAACCATTTGACAGATTTCGTTTGCAAAATGTTTCATTTATTTTTTCCCCACAAAAGGCAAAATTTAATTAACTACTAGAAGGCCTGAAAATAAAAAAAAAAAAAAAAAAAAAAAAAATCACACAAAAACCTATTGCAATTTTCAGACTATCTACTTAACAAAAAAATGATCCATCATACGACATGTCTGACTAGGGTTGATTTGGTGGTGGTGTTTTTTGGTTGTTTTTTGTTTTTGTTTTTAAGACTATCCTTTATACTTCTACAGTATTTATTGTTGCTTTTTCCTCATTCTTGAGATAATGCCATCTGGACTGCTTAGTTCTATCTCATTATTAGTTATTAGTACTTTTTGAGGATTTTATTTAATGTTTGAGTTCGGTTGCTGTATATACAGTTCAACTGATATTTTTCCTGTCGAAGTCAAATACAGCATAACAGAAACACTATGGATTACAATACCATGTCCAGAAAGGGGAAAAACCCTACTATTTCTTCAATTCCACTATTCATACAGAAACCAGGGGCGGGGGAGGAAGACTCCAATAACGGAAGATTTCAATCACAGGCAGAGCAAAAGGCACACTGGAAACTGAAACAGAAATCAAGTTTTGAGACATCATAAACAACTCCTTTTAAAATTAATTCAGCAGAGAATTTAGAAGGAAAAAAGAGGAACTGTTGAGTTAGTCCAAAGCATTGCACAGAAATTACTGTGGCCACTCTGTAATGCTGGCAGCAATAGTCACATTACCTCTGCAGTAGGGGCAACAGTACTGCAAATTACTAGAGTAATATTTTAAACTAGACTATATATAGTAAACTATATCTATAAGCTATATATAGTTTTATGTATAAACAATGCAGTAAAAAATAAACAGATCCCCTGAAAGAATAAATTTATGTGAGCACAATGGACACAGCTTAAAGATACTCTGTTAAAGGTTTAGAATAAGTACTATCCAAAAACCACCAAAAGAAAACAATGGCACAATCAAACAGCCACGTAAAGGAAGCACTTAATACTTAACAGAGCAAGTTTTCGTACGAGAAAAATATAAAGGGAAAAAAAAATTAGATTAAATTAAGAAATAAAATGTTTAAGTCATAATGAACCAGATGAGTAAAGTTTTTGAGGTGCATCAAAAGCAAGAAGCCTACCAGACTCAGCGGGGCACACAGATCACCAAAAATAAGTTGAAATTGTTGCTGAAAGTCCAACCCAATTCTTTGTATTTGTAATCACTACAGAAGAAGATGGGAGGTCCACACTCTAAGTCAATCACTGACAAATTTACTCAAACTGAAGCCCAACAGAAGTGATTTTAAACAAAAAAACAAAAATATCAAACTGCAACAGACTTTCTGAAGCAGCTAATTCCATCAGGAATTGTAACAGAACTACAACATCAAGGTGCTAGACTCGTAACAGTTATGTCTCCTACCACTTGCATCCTGCAAAAAAGGAACAAAATATAACTAACACAATCCTAATCTTTATAAAGTTTAATACACAAGGTGATTCACAGAAATACAGAGAGGTCTAGTTGGTTCTGGGAAAAACAGAGAGCAATTACAGTAAGAGAATTATTAAATATATTGGGAGACAAATGCATATCTTTTGTTTAAACAAACTACTTCACAAATTTATTTTAATTCTTTGAAAAAGTACACAAGTTTAGATGAATAGGTGTTCAGTTAATGTAGTAGTGTATTTGCACTGTTAAAAATAAATAAATAAAACTCCCAAACAAACAAAAACCAGAAAACACACGTTCTCAGTAGTGGCCCTCGAAGGACATCAAGCCCTTCCAGGAAGTCTTCCTCTTGGTACTGCACAGGGTAAGACACCAAAGGCTGGGTTAATCATTGCCTATCTAAAATGGAGCATGGCTGTCAGTGAGATGCATCAATATCTTAAACAGAGATTTGTGGCCTGGAAAAGGTGACAACCTGTGTATTATATCAAGTATTTTGCAATAGTCAAATCTATATCTGACTACAAAGCAGTATCTCATACTACCGAATGAGTAATAGAATGTCAAATGAAATTCAAGGTTAGTAAACAAAAATAGGAAAAATAACTAACAATACATATAATGACGAATTTGAAATTTACTATGAGCATTCAGGAAAGAGGTATGGGAGTTATTGGGGAGAGTGGGTTTTTAGCATGGGGAGGGTGTTTTTTAAAATGTCAAGTCAAAGCTTACCATTGCAAAGAAACAGAAAGAAAAAGAAGCACATGGTGTTAGAAACTACTAGATGTTTTGCCTGCAAAATTCAGTGTTTTTTTCCAATAAAAGTGAACTTCGTTCTCCATAAAAATCTACACTTTTCTGACATCCTCACACAGGAAAACAGAAAGTGTGAAATAGCAATCCACAGTACACCCATATCACGAATAGTTTAGAGTACTTTTCTCAAAGAGCAGAATTTCTAAAAAATAAGAGCGGGGTGAACAGAGTCATCCATATGACCTCAATTTCTATCTGTGCATTCTGGGGAGGCACAAGCCGGGGCGAGAACAGGAAGCATACGGCTGTGGCCATAGTAATGCATACACCATCCTAGTGAAGGACGGTTTCACAATTAAAGCTCATTAGCCTGGAGTAAGGACAGAGTTATTTCATCCATCAGCATCCTTGTGAAAACTTTATACTTCTAAACACGGCAGGATTAGATTTCTTTTATGGTAGGTACTATCTAACATTGAAAAGTAATTTGGAGGGGTGGGGGGTGTTATCATTTTTGATTATTTATTTTTATATCAGGCTGTAGTTGGATTTTGTGCTACAGCCCTAAAAAGTCCTCCACTTAATTATTAACCCAAATTCAGCCAAATTCTTTGTGCAAAGCCATGTAATTGGTTCAATACTCCGTAATAACAAGTTAAACTACTTGCCCTGGTCATAGCATAAAGAGCTGTCTGTGTATTTGCATGTTTTTTCCTCCTACCTGTTAAGAATATCAATTATTTGGTAGGACTTTAAGGTGGAGAAGGTGGCCTGGAGGTGTGAAAAAAACATATTAGAATAGTCACCTATGGGACAGGCTGTACTTCTCAGAGGAGAGCGTCTCACCACTAATGATTCCCCCAGTTTTAAAGTTCTCCAGAATTTTGTTTACTGAACCATGGAAGTAATCCCACCTCACCTTTCTCATGGACAGATGGGAGTTCTTTGGTTAACCAATTTTTCCCACTTCTCCCACTTCAACCTTAAGTTTTATTATATCAGCTGTCTATTCAAGGAATTGACATATTCAGGGGCTTGGATCTTTTATGCTTTCTTTTTTGCTCTTGAATAGTTGATAGATCCATAGCCATCTTGATTCTTTGACGCCTGGTAAGTTTTAGAAAAATATGACAATATCAAGTTTCCACAGATCCATACTAAGTTGCAAATAAGTCCTTCACTCTCCTGCTTCTCTCTCTCCTCTTGAGATTCACATTTTCTCTGTTTTCCTATGCAAGGAAGTTTTCAAATTTGGTGCTAGGTCTTCCAACCGGCTTCAGTTCCCCCTAACTAACCCCTTCCACTACTGGCTCCATCTAGTCAGCTTTTGGATCTCAGATTTCTGGAGGTCCATAGCTTCAACTACAGTATTGGGAAGCCAGAAACCACAGACTGATGGCCATTATGCTTATATTACCTAATGCTCAAGCTCCCTTTTAGCTGGAGTGGCACAACTGCTGCAGAGAGGATAAAAACTGCAATGAAGTTCCCAACTTCCCTCAACTGCTTTGGATTTATTTCTTCTTTCTCCCCAAGATATTCATTGAAAGTTCTCAGAAAGCCCTCATTTGGGGGGAAAAAAAAAACAAAAAAAAAACCACCACAGAAAAAATTAAGCCTTTTCAATCAAACTACAGTTTTAATTAAAGGAGTGTTTTGCAAGAGTATGTCAGCTTAGACGGGAATATGTTAGTGCTACATTTTAGAAACTGAGAAACATTTTGCTTTTTGTTATTAATTTGTAAAATTCAAAATACATACCATTATCAAATTTTGGCCATATAACACTACCATGTGCCTATTACACATGTTCAGTACATAAGCCATCTCCAGGAGTCCAAATACTCCCCAGAAAAATAAAGTTAGACAAAGTCAAACCAGAGAGGACAGTGATGTGTGATCTGATAAGACATGAGCAGACATTTACACCATACCATACTTATTAAATCAGGGATGAAAACCTATCCAGACATTTACTGATTTCACCTTTGAGACTATTCTGTGAGGACCCAACCTTGCTCTCAAGTCAGTCATAGGGAAAAAAAGTTTTCTCTATACTTTCAAGTACGTGAAGACTTGTTTTGTGGAAGCTGAAATCTACATGCTTTTCTGGTAAGTGTAAGGGTAACTAGAGTTCAAGTTAATTTTCAGACTGAAGATATAACATCTTCATTAAGAAGTTCTAGAAAAATAAGGTTTATTCATCTATTAAAAAAGGTCCTCAAACCCCCTGCAGATTCTCCACATGCTAGTAATGTGGAAAAATTTTCACTTGTCACACATGTTTAAAATTTTAATCAAAGCATGTCAATGCTCATATAATGAGAGATTTTTCCCCATGGTAAAATTGTCATAATGAAGGTTGTGGAATTACCATATATTTTCAGATGAATTGAAAACTGCCTCTGCCTATTAGCTGTTACATATTACAGCATTCTTACCCTTAAGCCCAGATACTTGACTAACTGCATTATAAAATATGCATATCAGTAACTTTCATCATTGATAACTTTCATCACAGCCTACAGAATGTTTATCCATAACTGTTGTTTCCAAACTTTCAGTCTCTCTGATCCCGACTGCAATTTGCCAAGCCAGACATGCATGTCTGAACAAGCACTACTGGAACCAAAACCCAGATGAGGCTAGACCCAGAGGCCTGGGCCTCCAGCTTGCCTCCACCTTCTTACAAGTTTCAGTCTTCTCTGAAGGGTGAATAACTGATTGCAAACTGGGCATAATTCCAGGGTTTAAACAGTACCTCAGGCTTTACGTCCTTTCATGCAATTCAGGCTTTTATCAAAAAGCCAAGTGTTCTGAACCCGTACCTTCAGTACGGGGACCTGCAACATGCCCACGATTCCCTAAGTGCTCATAAATGAGCTCTTAAGGTAAATTTTCATAGAAGCCACATAAACATATGCTTCACCCTTCCAAGTAATGACCTATTCTGGAAATAAAAAAAAGTTTTTCCACGTTCACGCCCGCTCTGAATTACTCTTTAGAAGTATGACATCTCACACAGATTTAGAGAAGGTAACTATGGTAGCAGAACATGGAACGGGGCAACATATTTATGATGAAACATCTTGTATCATCAACACCCAGATGGAAAGCAACATTTACATGATAACATCCAGATACCATGGATTAGCCCTACTGATGGATAATTATACAAAGGAATAGTCCCAAAGGAAAAGAAATCCATCCTTGCTTTGCATAATTACACACCAAGCCTCCCAATTATTTGAGCTGTATGATGAAAAATGCTGCAAGTATTCCACTGGGTTAAAGATAATGCCATTTCATGCTTTTTGCGTTCTCTTTTCACTGGATTTTCACAGATTTCTCTTTTTTTGTTTATATACAGAATTAATATGTGCCACATTTATGACTAAACTATCCCCAAATTGTGAGAAAAATCTGGGACTTGCAAACTAAATCTTTCAGAAGTTCCAATCAAATAACTTGAAAATAAAGATGACTTCAAACAAATCTAATAAATTGGAATTGTTATCTATTCTCAAATATTCCATGTGCAGAAAGAGCAGTTAAACTGATTGCGATGCATTTATACTGAAAATACCTTTTTTGACCTAGCATTCACGCATACGAAATAACATTTACATTCTAATCACAAAACCAATATGACTTTATGCACTACAACATGCTGCAGAAACAAGAAACAAAAGTAGTCTGTGGAGGAGAGTTGAGAGATGTACACCTACACGCACAAGACCACAGAAACAAAGCAAGACAAGAAAAAGCATACAAAAGGTTTCCAGGAGGACTAATAACAGAGAGAGAGAGGGTCACTTATTGCACAAAGACGAGCATATAACTTGTGCACCTTACTTGTATCCCCCTCCCCCAATACAACAGAATATGTCTTTGGACATGTTAATGAAAAACACAAATGCGCTGAGCAGAAGTGAAGGCCTGGTTTCAAAATTAACATACTTCCTGCAGTCGTGACAAACCTATTTAGGAATATTACACCATGCCCTACTTCATCCTACTGCTTTTAAGCAATCAGTAAGTTTTAAAAAAAGGTTTATGGGAAACCAACATCACATTTCACAGACAGATGGTTTAGTTTAAGTGCCCGAGTAAAACCTTCTCTTATCATTCTTTGTATACACTTGAAAGCCACTTAGCTGAAATAAATCTGTGCAAAACAACAGCAAATGACCAGTAAAAAGCTTAATTATTCTGCTTTATATCTATGGTATGAAAGGGGTGTGGAAAAAAAATAAATCTACTTTTAAAGCTTGGTTTTAAATTAAGTGATGAGAGGGCGTCTGGGGCAGAGGACATCATAACTGGGCATAATTCCAGGGTTTAAACAGTACCTCAGGCTTTACGTCCTTTCATGCAATTCAGGCTTTTATCAAAAAGCCAAGTGTTCTGCACCATGTTTTTTTGTGCATCACGAAAGACCCTTGCTATTACATAGCTCTAGATGAGAAACACATCATCCGTGTATTACGCAAGGCGATCTAGTGTCAACACCGTAAGAGACGGGTCTGAACCATTGCCACGCACACCCCAGAACTGGAGGCATTGAGTGCAATGCCAGCAACCTGCCTCAGGCTTTACCGAGCCCCAGAACACCAGGCATGCTCCCGCTGCCTCGGGCTCCCTTGATTTCACCCTGAAAGTGAGGTATTAGGTGACGAAAGGCACGGTGTGAATTTACAGCTTACTGCTGTATTCATTACTCTTGACCTACGACGAGTACCTCTGTATGAAGTAAGGAGGTACCTGTTGCTAGGTCAATTCATATAATTGGGGGGTGAGAGGTGGGAATCAGGACTCAGAAGCTTTTTACTTCTGAAAGAGAAGCAGCATTTTCCAACTGAGGGCAGCTGCCATAAGTTTAGTTTGATTATACTAAATAGTCAAAAATATCAGGGAGAAAAAGCAGGTGGTGTAAAGAGCAGAACAACACTGGTAACAAGGGGAGAGGGGATAAGCAGTTTATTGCATTTTCTTTCCAAGGTGAACTTTCTTGCTGTAGGCCTAAAAATTGGTCTTATGGACATAAACATCTGTTTTAGTGTTTGAAACTTTGTCATTGAAAATTCTGAAAAAAATCATACATATGCAGTATGCAAAAGAAACACAGGTGCTGATTTTGCCTGTTAAATGCATTATCCAGCACTTCATGTTCTGTCTGGTGTTGCCTGAATTTTGTGATAAGGTTGCTATAGATAAGGTGCAGTCCAATATTTAACACATTTACAAATAAGATTAATAGATTAGCAACCAGCCAGCTAAACAAGATTAGTACACGTCCCCAAGGACAATAAGAATTATAAGAGAAGTCTAAATTAACGTCTCTGGACCTGCCTGAACTGCAGGAAGAAGGAGCTTGCAAGAAAGGAATGAGGCAACCCACATGACCCAAAATCAGTCTTGCTCGAGAGCAGTCCATGGCACCAGCTGCCCAGGTCTCATGCCTTTTCCTTTAAACATGCCTCCGATTTTACAGACCAGTGGTGCTCAAGCTCTTCTAAAGCTGCAAAGATTGTATCTGCCCTATTACCTTGGGTAACACTACCCTTACTGTGCTCTGAAAAAAAAAAAATCATATGCGACAAAGTCATGGGTCATAAATTCACGCTCTAGCTTCCTTTGCAGAAATGCTTCTGTATTGGTAAAGCTCAGCTTTCCAGTAATGCCATTTATTCAGTGTTCAGAATATTTAAAAACGAAGACTGAAACTGGTCAAGTAAGTACAAGGTATTAGCAAGTGGTACAGTTTAAAATATTAAAACAACTAATGACAGACTCTACCAGATAGTGACAACATTCACAAAATAACCCATAGGTACAGCAAGGTTAAAAAAAAAACCAAAACAAACAGAAAACCCACACCATGCTCACACAAACAGGTTTATACTGTGGACTCCTTTTTTCCTGTGATCGAACTCTTTGGGAGAGATTTTCTTTCAACAGCAGGGTATCTGCATTAGAGACTGGCAGTATCTGATCCTTTTTATGTACCTATCCATAAACAGAACTTTGTTATAGCACCATCCGTCCTGTCTGATACCTCCTATGCAATTTACTATGTGTATTTATTACAACAAAACCTCATTATAACAAATTGAAACGATACAGCACGTCCCTGGAAGTATTCCCTACAGAATGTTATATAGTCCTAGCTCCGCCTTTTACTTCCCGGTTTCCTTTCAGAATAAACATGGACTACACGTATGAAGTTTCATATTCAGAAATACAATTTATAAGAAATGTCATCTGTCAGTTTGCCTTCAGTAGCCAACATTTCATATACTCTAAGTTAAATTATGTTCAGTCACGTTAGATAAAGGAACATATCTAACTCAAATACTTACACTTAATGGATAATTGAGAACTGATCCACTAAATGAGCACTTCTAATTACACAGTTGCTAGGTGGGGGAGGGAGAGTTTATCATCTCCACAGTTCTAATTTCCTGTATGCCACACATTGTCCTTCATGAATTGAACTGATGAATATACATAATTATAAAATTATTTTTGCAAATTAATATAGTTAAGGCTGAAAATCCGGTAATCAGACCATAATAATATCTGGCAATCTGGCATTATGAGAGCATTTATAGTAGCTAAAGAAATAAAAGAAGATATTTATGCGAGTTTGCAACTGTGTGTGGGTTTTTTTAAAAAAAAACATAAGCAGCACTATTCTCCCATTCCAAGGGGTGCAGAATGCCATCTAAAATTTTACCAACATTGGTAGTACTGTTTCATTCTTGTTGCACTACGAGGCTGGAAAAAACAATCCAAAATTAAACCTTTTCACAGTTTATTTCAGATCACAGCTGCAACATCCAGCGAGGACAATAAAGGTAAACCAACTACCGCCATAAAGGAGAACAGCCAGCACCTTATGGTCAGGAGCAGAGCTGGCTGGTTGATCTGCAGAGGTCAGGGATCTGGGAGCCCAGTGTGACAGCAGGGCAGCAGCTGTCCTGGAGCAAAGAGGGCAGAGCAGGTCCAGCAATGGCAGGCAGGGCTGGCCAGCAGCCCAGGGATCACTAGGAAAGACTTTGGCGACAAGGTGGGCCTGAGCCAGCAGATCAAGGCAGCAGGTCTGGCTCAGGCAGGTACTTGGCCCCAGTGGAGCTGGTGAGAGGAGAGGAGAAGGTCCCCCCCATGGAGGCTCATCCACCTCACTCTCCCCCACCTGGGTCTGACCCACAGCCACACACCTGCACAGCTTCAGGGCTGCCCTCCAGCACTGGCAGCTGCGACAGGAACTCCCATTACATTTAGTACTAGCAGAAAGGGAATGAGGATGGCTTAGTTCACTTTTCCATCTAAGAATGTGCAAAATTAAGAAATGTTAAAATCCAGACATCGTGCATTGCACACAGAGATTTTGGCAAAGCAACCCTGAGTTGATATGAGATCATGCTAGAGGACCAGGAGAGGCAGCAAGGTCTGCCTTAGTTTTTGCTACTTTTTTTTCCTGAAGTTAATGCAAGTATATCTCCCCCACATTTAAGAGACATTGAATTAGAAATACAGAAGTTTTATTGCGCATCAGTGTGACATCAGATGTTTTAAAATTACGTGCTATCCTCAATTTTTCTCAGATATTTTGAAAAGTCACACGGATCACATTGATTGGCAGAGTGCAGAGATCATGCATATCAAAAAGTGGGAACCAGCATACAGTAAACACAAAACTGAATTTGAACAATATCAGTAACTTTGTTCTTTTTCCATTTTAAAGGGGAGAAAATTTTTTCCAGTGCAGATGCCTGATGTACATCCAAAATTCTGCTCTTTACTCAAAAGGAGGCAAGTCACTGTATCTCCTTTCCTCTGGCACTATCTGACTTCTAGAACTAATCCTCTTATTTGGCACACAATCACATTTTGATTCTAAAACCACCTTATCTAGGCCCCCAAGATTTTGTTTTGCATATATTTTTCAGGGGAAGCTGCTTTATTTCATTGAGATAATGCATCACTGAATTATAGGCTCTATGCAGCTGTCACTCTTTGCCAAACATATAGAAAAATAAATGAACTCTGACAAGTCATTTATCTGGTAATTCAGTGTCAAAGTGTAATAATATCACTGGGCTTTGCGCATTATCAGTGTTAAAGCAGAACTGGAGTAAAATGCAAATTGAAAGCACCTTTTGTACATCTGAATAAAAATCACTATAGTTCATATCCATCCTAGGTTCTCAATTAGGTTAAGAATAAAAACGTGTGGATAAAACCACATGTTACATTCATTAAACCAGGAATTAAATGCTGAGAGAATTTAGTGACACCTATAGCTACTACCCTGGTTTTAGGTCTCTAAAAAGCAATACTTGAAGTTTGCCATACTGACTCAAATCCCCAGTGAGCATCCATTCCCATCACAAGAGCAGAGTGTGCAACAGAAGAAAGTACAGTATGCAGCAGAATGGAAATTCCAAGCACATCTGCTAAATTTTCTAATTTTACTAAGTTAAGCCCTCCCTGCAAGAACTGCCACAATCCTTTCCTTGCTCAGTCCTTGCTCGGACGCTAGGTCACAAAACACATTGGCAGATGTGAGAAAGCAGTGGCTTCTCTTCTGAATGCCCATTCAGCCAAAGAGTTTGCTTTTTAACTTAGCTCTTGCTGTTATAAATAAACCCCAAAACATGGTGTTTGGGGTTCTTTCTCCTGGATGTAAAGTGATTTGCAAGGATTTAATAGAATCATAGAATCGTTTAGGTTGGAAAAAACCTTTAAGATCATCAAGTCCAACCATTAACCTGGCACTGCCCAGTCCACCACGAAACCATGCCCCTAAGCACCACGCCTACACATCTTTTAAATACTTCCAGGGATGGTGACTCAACCCATTCCCTGGGCAGCTTCCCTTCCCTTCTCTCCCAAAGGAAAAAATTTGAAGAAAACAGCCAACTGTTCCTCATGTTCCTCTCCTGGGCTGGTCTGTTACTAGTTGATCCACCTCAATCTAGTCCAAGAAGACCAAGTGGAATATTGTTTTGATCACTGTGGCATCGTTTAATACAATGGGGTAGTACCATTGAAAGAGGTCATCTAATAACGTTCCCTTCCAGGCTAAGAAAATTTCTCCTTTGCAAAGTATCTGTTCTTTTGTTCAGTCTCTCTCTTGAACAATTCAGCCTCCCAGTTTTACAGTACAAGATCAACATTTTCTAAACTGTTGTTGGTTTCCCCGTATGTTTAAATCAGGACAGAGTCAAGCATCATCTAAAACTTAGATAGCTGGAAAAGAGCCAGGATTGATTTTATTGGGGCTAAACCAGACAGGCTAAACCTTAAAAGAAAAAAACAGGACAGGAATATGATGTATTTTTCTGTTATGAAGTTTTTCTGTTAAGTACAAAGTTGAATGAGAGGTCATGTGAGAGAGCAAGAGTCTTACTCAGGGGAAGCATGAGGTAGAAGAGATTAAAAAAAGGAGCTGTAAGCTATCAGATTTATATACTACAGATAAGTCATCCAGTCTGCAGACAAAGCAAAGTCTCTCCTTGACCCGTCCCAATTCCTCTACTATATATTAGACTTAGATATTAAAATAATCAAGATTTATACTTTTTTTTTTTTAAACCAGAATTCAGCACAGATATTTTGCTTTGTAATCACATAAAGAACTTCTGCATGTTAAATCTGGCAATCACTGCTAAGGTCAACAGCTGATAGATGGATTATCATGAGAAGGTGGAGAGAATCTCATAAAAAGAGAGCATGAAAACAAATTAAAATTATTTATTTTAGAAGGGATTGTTATCAGAAGGGGATAGTATCTGAAATGACATGTGTAGAGGATGTAAATCAAAGGAGTCCAGTTCTCTTCCTCTCTTGACACCAAAAACATCCGGCCTGCCTCCTGATGGTACCCCAAAACAGATACAGCAAGAAGCCCAAGTTAAAAATGAAAGGCAGTGCCAGGGAGCAACAAGGGCAGGCCTGCCCAGCAATGGTAACTGGGGTCAGCCAACAGCCCAGTGACAAGGCAGGTCCGAAGTCAACGGGCGAGTCAGATGTGCAGGTCAGAGTCTGGACCCACGGGGTGCCCAGCTAGGCACAGCTGCACTGCAGCTCAGGCGGACACCAAAAGCGAGAGCCCAACCTTGAAATCATCTCCTCAGCAAGGGAGGGCATGGTCCCGCCAGAGCCTCTCAAGGTCGTGCAGCTATGCCGTATCAAAGTTGGCCCTGAGCCCCCAATAGCCAAACCTCCATGGGGTGGCAGGGGACACACGCACCAGGCCCTGACAAGGCAACATTTCTAAAGAATGTTTTCATACAGGAGTGTCTTACATGGGAAAATTTAACTGGATGGGTTTGCCAGCACTCCCTAGGCATTGCTCCTCTCGGAGGAGCTTGGCCACTCACATGATCTAAGGGACAGCAAATGCACCAGGTACTGTAACATGGAAGAGCTCAAGGAAGACATCTTTTAACATGGACTCGCAGCACCAGTCCCCTTGGTGCCTCCCCCGGGCCCTCAGGAGTCTGGCTGCCTGGGCTCAGGGCCAGCGTTGGTAGGCACACGTTTGAAAGAAATAGCTGTTGTGAAGAAGCCTCCTCGGGGGCTACCCTTCCCTTCAGAGCCGCTTTTAAACTGAGGCTCTCACCCGGGATCCCACCTGTACAACACTGCAGCAGTATCGCAGCCGCCCCCCTACCTGCCCAGGGGCCTCGCTGAACCAGACCCTACGCTCCAGACCGACATCCCAGCCTCTCCTCAGACCTGCCCTGTCAGCACAGACCTGCTCAGCTGCCACTGGGCTGTGTCTGACCCTGACTACCACCACTGGTACTGACCCTGACTTCCCAGCCTGGCCTCAGACCTGTCTCATCACCACAGACCTGCCCAGCAATGGGGACCCTCAGCTGAAGCTGGCTGTCCTCCCCAGGGCTGGCTCTCCCTCATGGTGTGGGCCTGGGCCCCTGCCGGTGAGGGCCCTGCCCAGCTGGCTGAGTTACCGTTCTGAGCTCCCAGCTTCCAGCCCTCAGTTAGCAGCTGGTCCCTTGCTGCACCCCGACACAGACATCTGTGTGGAGGAAAAGAAGGAAAGACAGTCTTAGCAAGATCACTATCTGACTTCAATAAGAATTAATTAAAACATTTCACCAGCCAGTAATAGTTAATTACATTTTTGAAGTATCAATGAAAATATTCTTCCATTTTCCCAACTTCCTAGCAGCCCTGCTTTCACTTACTCCAGTTTGAGTTCATCCTCATGTGTAACCAGACCTCCACAAGGCTCCCCAAGGGAACATCCAGCAGTGCTCCTCAACCTGGCCATGACACCTGCTCCCTTCCCTGCCCAAAAGAAGCTTGTTCAACACCTCTTAGGATCGTATCTATCTCATCACATCAAGTCAGCAACTCAGTTACGTGTAAACTAATATTCCTAAGCTTTTCGTTTCCATTGCTTCCAGCTGAGGAATTTCCAGATTACTAATTTCCTGACCTTTAATATTGTGCTGTTCAATTACATCCCCATTTTTACTACTCTAGCCTTACTATCAAGTTGTTCTTGTACTTTATTTTCATCCCTTCCCACTTCAGAAACACCTTCTAAATGTGTATGTCATCATGCACCCATTTTTTCTGCCAAAGTCTATAAAGGAAACGTTAAACAGAATTTCCCTCCAATCTTACTTACTCTTTTTTTTTTTACAGCCCATTGACAACTTTCCTTTAGTCTGTTCTTTACTATCCCCAATCAATATCAATCTGCAATTTCTTCAGCCCAGCTAATTACCATCAATGCAGTACTTAGCTCCAGGCAGTTTAAGATCCCTGAGATTTCCCATGTCTCAAAAAAAGAGGGCTTATCAAAGCCAGTTTTCAGGTTCATCTACAAAGATTTATGTTTAATAAACTCAGGCAGCTTTTTATCCCTTTTCCAGCCTCCGTTAAAAAAAGACTCCTAAGTCTTTCTTGCTACAGCTGATTAATGGCTATAATCACCAGAGGCAATTTCCCAGATCCTTTTTAAAAAAAAATAATAAATCATAGCCTCTACTTTTTCTGTTCTTCAGTAAAAAAAAATGGTCTAACAACAACAAAATTTCAAAGTACACTGAATGTACAATTACTTATTTCATGACCCAGAACTGTCCACAACCAAAGTAAGTAAACCCTTCACCACACAGGATTTCTAACCCATCTTGCCATTCCACCTGCCCTAGAGTAAGCTGAACTGACGGGGAAGTTGTGCATATAGGAGAAATTGATGACTACATGTTATGTAGAGAGCATTAAGGCTGCATCACGTATTGTTATTTAAGTTAGCTCAGAAGGAGAAGCAAGTCATAAGTATGAAGCAAAACAATGAAACAACAACTGGTCCAGGCCATCACTTGGAAAACATCCATTACCTGCTGCTTTCTCCTGCCCTGGGCTATCACAAAATGGCCATCAACAATTTCAGCCTGAGGAAAACTTTGCAAGGAGCAAAGAGAAGCCTCAAATGTGGTATTGACAAAGATACATACATAGACTACATTTAAAGTCACCTGGAATTGTGCAAGCCATGTAAAATTCATACTAAAATTAGGCTGCTGGTGACTTTCATTCAAAAAAGACAGTGCTTTTCAACAACTAAACTTAAGTGCTGGCACTCACTCTTTTGGGAATCCATTGTGTCCTGATCCTGCCTCACATTAGGCCAAGTATCTTCTAACCACCTGGTAGGATTTAGATATTTACCAGAAGTCTTTATCACAGAGACACTGCCATATTGCACTGGGCGCATTTGCTAAACATCCTCATTTTTGTACTGATGAAACCCACACCTAAAGCTGCTGTTTTCACTTCTGCATCTACAGAAAAATCTCAAGATAACACTAAAATGGTCCACTAAAAGTTAAGGGTTGGAAACGGACAAACCACATTGCTTTTCTTTCCTAGATTTTTCCCAAAGAAGAAATCTTGAGACCACAACACTCAGAAAAACAATGCTGAGAGAAAAAAGGCACTGCTAGAAAGAACAGAATCAGGTGCAGACATAGGCCCCAGCAAAGAAGGTGGAAAGGAAGTATGACTTATCTAGAAATAAGCAAGGGATCTTCAATAATTGTATCAGAACAATTTTATCAGAAGTATATACAGAACAAGAAAACCTGTTTCTCTTTCAGAAGTTAAAGGGATCTTAGTCATTGAACCACTGAAACCCACAGACAGTAAAAGAACACTTAACACAGAAGCAAGCTGCCAAGTGATGTTGTAGATTAGCTATCAGCAAAGATGTTTAAGGCTTCACTTGACACCTGTCCATCAACAATAATTAAATGAGCTCCTGATTGCAGATGGCTAAATGACCTCAGAAAGACCACATTTATATTCAAATAATTCTCTAATTATATTCTTGAAACACAATACTGTATCACCTGAAGAGAGAGTTTGGGAACCTAAGTACATGTTCCCTTTTTTAGGTACTACATTAGAGAATATACAAACAGAATCTGCATTTAACTGGTAGTAAAGTGAACATAAGTACACTAAGGGAAAGTCAGAACACTTAACAGAAGATCTCTCTTTTTTTAACCACTTCATGCTCACTAGTGCCAAAACATTTCTCTTTGATTCATTACACTCTACAAAAACATTCATAATTTATATGAATTGAAGGTCCAAAATTTCTACACACTGACTTTCTAACGTGAATGAATACTGCAACACACGAATTCTTTAAAAACTGACATCCAGTAAGGTTTTTTGCCTGTACGTGCCCACACATACTGTAGGTACCAAATCACAAATATATCTTATTTCAGACCCTGGGGACGTTTCCATTTATAGTAATATCATCATATAGCACGTTTTCTCTCCTTCTAGATCTTGATTGTGTATTTTCAAAGCAAAAATTAAGAATCATATTCATCAACCCCATTATTTTTAATTCTGTTATTAACATACAGTGGAGATAAAGATGCTGTATAAAGAACGAGAAGCTAAAGCCCAAGATAACGTATATGACTTCAGAGCTGATGTGTAATTGACAGAATTTTTTCAAAAGAATGTATGTTAACAGAATACAGTAACTAATTGGTAGGAGTTTATCTAAAGCACCATAAAATGGCAACTTCTTCTGACACAAAAAAAAGCAGGAAAAATGCCACAAAAAGGAAACATATGTATTGCTTGATGGCAAACAAAACTGCTATGGTGCAAGGGTTAGAAAACTAATTATACCACTATACCTCCCAAAATGCACCCTTTCTTCAAAGCTTTGGCCTCATACGTCTACCTGCCTCAAAATGTAACTTCTCAACTACCCTATTGCTAGATTGATTGGGGTTGGGAGTACAAATAAGAAAATACGTACTTGGATATTGTTTGTGCCCATCTGACGTCTTCAGACACCACAAATAGCTGCCTAAGTTCTTTCTACAACAACCACTCACCTATGCAATCCAAACTTGCCTTCCCCTAATTCTTTCCTTATTCACCTGTGTGCAGAGATCATTTTTTCTCCAGTTAAAGTCAGTTTGGTAAGGTGTCTAGAAAGATGACCTGGACTCCTCATTTACACTCTGACTGTTATATTAAGAACTTCCAATTGTTTACCAAGAGGTGGCTTATATAGGCTCCTCTTTTCTTGATGGTTTTTCATACTTTTTAATTTCAGGTACCCAATCTTTAAAACAAACCATCATATTCACAGAGTAATTATATGAAAAAATTACTTATTTAGAAACTATTCAAAACAGTACTAATTCCATCACAGGAATTTTTTTTTTTTTTAATTTATTTATTTGAGTTCAGCCAGACACTGTCCAATTTATCTTTACTGGAAAAAAAAAAAATCCTTACATACCCAGAAGTCTATGGAATATTTACTCAATATTTTGCAGATCTGTTATAATGAGAAGAAAACACACAGTAAAATGGGAACTCCTAGCGAAGGGTTGCTGGCATTGTTTCATCTCTACAGCCTCTGCCCCAAGGACATCACCTAGCAAATTGCACTGGAAGCCACACAGATTGCATTTCCATTGAAATGATTTTTTTCACCTGTGCAATGCTGAACCTGATTAGCCCATATAGCATTTCACTACAATATTTTCATTTGCTCTAATAAACTGTTGCTGCTGTAGACTCACTGCCCCTGTTCTTCCTGTTATCCATGGGAATGATGTCTGGTTGTACTATCAAGGCTCAAGGGTCCATTATACCAGACATCCCACAAAGTCTCTGCCCGAAAGAACACACAAATTGCTTTAAAGCTGAAGAGCAGAACCAGTGAGGCAACACCTCTATCACTGCTCATGCTGCAGTGTTCAAATCCACATTAAGTCCTCCAACAAGTATGCTGCACATGCTGGGAAGTCCTCTCACGATGTATCATTAAAATATGTATTTCAGACTCTCAGCACTGAGATTTCTTTATTTCCTGGGCAGCATGAGGTAGAAAAATCAGCTGAAGAGACAGGTTTTAATTTTCAAACATATGGATTCCTCAAGGAATGAAAGCACAGAGTATGTTACTTAGAGAAAGTGTACCCAAAGGGCACTTCATCGTTATTTATGCCATCATTCTACTACCAAGTAGAAAGACCGAAAATCACCCCAATTAAGAAAAGTTATTGCAGCTTTGTTTCCAGTAGACGAAATAGCACTATGTATTTTGTCGCAGTGTAGCATTATCTTCAGAGAAATCTTCTGAGCACAGTGTAAAACTGTCCCTTTGGGTTTACATTAAAACTGATGGTGCAGAAGAGAAAGCCTCTATTGTTCCTTTACATAAAATATTTCATGGGGGAAAGAGCCTCAAGTGTTTTTAATCCACAGTCTAAATTAAAAAAAAAAAACAAACACCCCCCCCCACCCAACCAATCTGAATAAAGACCTAAGTTCTGTAGAAACAAAAGGGTCAGAGATCCAGTGACAGGAAATAGCCTAAATTTACAACAGTTAGACAATAAACCTTGTGATCCATAGCTTTTCCTAGATAGGCTATTGAACACTGTACTGAAATACTTACACTTGAACACTGCTCTTCACGAAGTCTCTCACTGACACTAAAAAGGGGCAAAAGTGTTTTTTTCGCAATCTTTATTGCTTACAAGACAGAAAATATTTAAGACAGATCTTTAATTCTATAAGCAAAGAACAGGTTTAGGAGTAGGAGCAAAAACCTTGCATTTTCCAAAAACGTTTATTTTCATTTATCTTCACATCAAATACAGCCTCTCACTACGACAGCTATTCCCATCCAGCAATCTCCCCCTTCAGCAGCACCACAATCCACCAAGCCAAGTGCAAAGTGTACACACCAGCCAGTCCTCCTACCAGCACCTCACCTGTAGTACGCAACTGGTGAGGAAAGGCTGCAGAGCTCTCCAGAAAGGGGACATGAAGGAGAAGGTCAGATGTTAAATGGATTCCTTTGGCACAGCTACAGCTCCTGCATCTTGGAGTGAGGCTGATGAGCAAGCCACTGGGACACATTGGCTCTGTTCAGTATATAGATCATTTCAGGCTTAAAGTTGTGACTACACACCCCCAGAATTCAGGCAATTTGGATGTTACCAGAAATCCAAGATTATGTCAAGTCCCCATTTCTCTACCTTTCTGAATCTTCATCGCTTTTTCAGCTTCTTCTCAGAATCAGTTAAGGAAATTAATGGAAAGGGTTTTGTGCTTAAAACCTTTTATTTCTACCCAAAAAATGGAACTGAAAAAAAATGGTGTCCACATAAACAAAATTTCATAGACTATATAGCTCTTTTCTTCTAAGCATGTATCTCCTCCCAAGAGGACAGGGATGTGTAATGTGCCCTTACCAACAACAACAATATTGTAATATTCCAGCATGCACAGAACAAATAGTGTTAATGATCTTTCCACAGTAGACAAACAAGGCAGGTAAGCTGAGGAAAGCATCCTGGACACCTTAGTGGCACAGCTTTGTGTGGCTGGTTGTTTATAACACAAGAGATAAAGGAACTTTAATTCCCTCCTGGAATTTCACCTCTAGCTCTAAGTCTGCCTATTTTAAAGGTCCATGTGGGCTTCCCAAGATCCTTTCCTCCACCCTCATGTATTCCACAGTAGTATCCTCAAATTGATGATAAATTTGCTCTTGAAATAAATGATTTCAAGACTCCTGTTGGATCCCACATCCTTTGAGATGCTGGCATTTTTCTAGTTTATTATTATCTCAAATAATCTTATTCCTTCCTCCCAAGAGATAGCATTTTTCTGAACCTTCCTGAAAGGTATTTTCCTCATAGTTTGAAAATAGTGCACTCTGGAGGAATAAAAATTACCCTCCAAGCAGTAGTTTTTCTACAGTTTTTCCAAACTTGCCCTCCTGAAACTCTGCACACAGCCAGCAACTGAAGCATACTCTGGGAGTTCAGTCCAAGGTGCAAGCTGATACAGGTGATGTGCCTGACTTGTTCCAGAAACAGAAAGCCGGTGGGTGGAAAATGACAAGGCATATTTATTTTTAACATGGTATTTTAAAAGATTTTATATTGTTGAAAAATAAATTTGAATTGTATGGTCACAGTGGGTCCAGTTTAGTGACAGAATTCCCTTTCTTCTTTCAGTTTTCCTGTTGGAAATACTCCCACGCATACCCCCCTGCATGGGAGAGCAGATTAACTAGAAAGTTACTCGTTAATTGTATCTTCTAAAGCTATACAAAATAACTAGAGTAGGATCCAGTATCATTTAACAACAAGCTGCTACACTATGTCATGTTCATCTGGTTTTACTTCAAGATTAAAAATAGGAAGAATACTGAAAAAAAGACTAATTTAGTCTTATACAACTTTGTGAAGTACCTCTGTGTGTGTGTGTTAAAAAAATTAAAATGCAACAGACATGTTCTGCAAAAGGCATACTGGCCAAGGACACAAGAAAACAAGTTTTGTTGCAACACTCTTGGTTAAATCAGGTTGTGCAGGTGGATGTCATT
Source organism: Fulmarus glacialis (assembly GCF_000690835.1). Classification (NCBI taxonomy): domain Eukaryota; kingdom Metazoa; phylum Chordata; class Aves; order Procellariiformes; family Procellariidae; genus Fulmarus; species Fulmarus glacialis. Next base: position 722 of record NW_009187109.1, on the reverse strand, counting down.
AAATATTGGTTACCGATTATTTCAGAATTATTTCCAAACTGAACACGTTCATTTCCTGCCAAAATGTTAAATGAGGCTTTTGATGGAAATTTTGTGCTTTCCTTTTAAATACAAGGCAGATAACTGTGTCACGTTTACTTTAAATTACAGCAGCTTACAGTCCTGAGGAACAAAACAAATGTGTTCAAATAATTCACAGCAGCCCCTGAAGAATGCGATGTGTTTCAAGGTAAAGAAACATGCATGGGCAATGCCCTGTCAAAAGCACTGTTCAGGGTTGGGCGTTTTATATAGCACAAGAACTCTGGCTTGACAGGTCACAGCTGTGACAATAAGGTGTTGGCAAAGTGAGACACAGATGTATTAAAAGATAGAATGCATGAGGTGACTACAAGAATTGCAAGATCTCCGTGTCAGGGTGGCCAGAAAGAAAAACCTTCAGGTACACAGCACTGAGGCTTCTTCAAGTTCTCCCCCAAAAGCCCCAAGACTTGCAGAAGAGACTTGCCAGGGAGGGAGGACAGGCATGTTGTCCTGGTTTCGGCTGGGACAGAATTAATTTTCTTCCTAGCAGCTGGTATAGTGCTGTGTTTTGGTATAGCATGAGAACAATGTTGATAACATGCTGATGTTTTAGTTGTCGCTAAGCAGTGTTTATACTAAGTTAAGGACTTTTCAGCTCTGCCAGCAAAGAGGTGCACAAGAAGCTGGGAAGGAGCACA